>NW_007249921.1:125882-137682 GCF_000164805.1 Carlito syrichta | reverse complement strand
CCAGTCTGGGCAACCGAGTGAGACTCCAACTCAAATAAATAAATAAATAAATAAATAAATAAATAAATAAATAAATAAATAAAATAAAAAATCATGTTAAGATTTTCCTAGCTATAATACTGCCATTTTGCATAATTACTGCCAAAAATATGGGCTTAGTCTTCAACTTGATAGTTTGTATGACCTTAAATAACCAGTGTTTTAATTTTTTATTATAACTTTTAGAAAATGGGACTGTTTACATGACTTATGATACTTTGGTGATAATGACATACCTTTGCTAGGGGGCTCTTAAAGTTTGATACAGCTTTCATTTAGCTTGTATGGTTACTCTTAAAAGCTTTCACTTAAAGCTAATTTTGTTTTCTATGTCATTTATTTTCTCTCAGGGAGGAGCAAAAAGCAATTCTGCCGGTAACTTCTTGCTTTAGCCAGCCACTCCCAGTGTCTGTTAGCAGTGCAAGTTGCCTCCCCATCACCACATCTGTTAGTGTTGGCAACCTCATTCTGAAAACTCACGTTATGTCTGAAGATAAAAATGACTTTTTAAAACCTGTTGCAAATGGGAAGATGGTTAACAGCTGAAAGGAGATTCATCTTTCAAATTTGTGACCACACCATGGAAGCATTTACACTAGCTTTTTATATATATAATATATATTATATAATGTATATTTTTTTTAAAAAAAGATATTACTGGGGGCATCCATTTCCTGTGGACTCTTTGATACTTCAAGCCCTCTTGCATTAGCATTATGAAAAAAAAAAAAGAAAATTTACTAGGGTAACATGTTCACTTTCCAGAAGTGATTGGAATTTGGACAACATTTAACTTAAGCTTCAAGCAGCTTTTTATGAGTTTGTAGCAATCCGGTGCAGTAACTGAGCCATTTCCTATTTTAAATGGCTTCTATAGAAAATTAACAACTCAGTTATTAAACTAGCAGGATCCTACAGTGATACATCTAGTGAAAGTAGACTTAATTAACTTATTTATTTCTTTTTTATGTTTCACTGAGAGAAGTTTCCATCTCATTCCAGCTGCTTTATTTATCTTTTTATGAGACTTTGCATGGATTTTTTTTTTCTGTTTTCTTTTTTTAATTTTGATGAGTGGAATTAGACATTCGTACCATAGAATTTTACAGGGTTATATACTAGCTTTATTTACTGCATTATATGTAGGAGTGTGGTGCAGTGCTTTTATCTGTAGCATTTAATTTTTAAAAAAATTTTCCATTTTTCAAGAATAGTTTCTGCTTTGTTAATATTTCTACACAGGCTACTTGTTGAAGTAATTAATTAAAAATATAACCAAGTGCCTAAGTCTTTCAGCTGATGTACTAGATATTAAATTCTCCTAAGTTATGCAGAATCGTTTTTACAATTTTGATAAATTATGCACTAATGTAATGGCAGTTTTTTAAAATGCAGATTTAAGCCTGTACATTATTGAATCTGATGACTTGGCAAAAGAATCAGGTGCTTTCAGCTTTCTTGAGAAAACCCTGTATGTAGCGTTTGCACTGACTAACAAGATGGTGTTGCTGGGTTTTTAATTTAAACTAATTAATTTGGATGTTCATTGCATTATCTTGGTTAAATATTGTTTACTGTTACTTCATGTTGGGATTTAATTTTTGTTATTTTTTGACTGTTAGGTTAGTAAGACTATGAACCATGTAATAATAGAACATTGGCTAACATTTATTCATACTTAAAAACATGAATACGTTCTGCTCTGCTAAAATGTGACTGAAATGGTTTTGACTTGACATCTGAAAGTATGCAGTATGTTCAACCAGCCATGCCTCAGATTTATGGAGAGTATTTTATTGAAATTGAAGTTTCAGTCAACATTTGAAAACAAAAGCTGAGCATTTCTTCATGGTGATCTTACCTATTGTTTATCTTTTTGTTTTTCCTCTATTTCTTTAAGATTAGTTTGACTATTATTATTTTTTTAATTAACTTCTGTGAAGTTGTTTACTCTGAAAATTGTACTGGAATATTTTAAGCCAAGCTGATCTTTCACCAGGTGTACTGTATGTAAGGGCTTTTCCTGCTAGCAAGATGCTTAAACAGGATCATGTTATTGGTCGTCTGAGCTATTTAGTTGTTTTACAAAACCACAGCATTGTATCAGATAAGATTTTGATAACAAGTTTTGTGCACATTTCCAGGGGTGGGAGGGTTGACATTTCCCTGAAATTTCTTGATCAGAATGAGTAAATACTGGTGTTTGATACCTGTCTTAATGAACATGCTCATAAGGTGACTGATAAGTTGTAAATATACCTGAGAAACAAAGGGGTAGTTTTGATATTCTGGTGTCAGTATGGAAGATCTTACACATTTATTTAATACTCAAGTATATGAAGATGTTTGTTTGTAGCATAACAGCACAGTAGCCTTGACTTAGTTTCCTTTGGTTAGTACTGTACCTTTTTGCCATGGCCAGTGCTCCCTATCCCTACAAAGACATTTTATTTATTTCACTCTGTAACCTGAAATGAATAGGAATAAGAGTTTTAAACCATGTTACATTAACTTATTTCTGACATTATAAATTAGCCTAGGATATTACAGGAACATGATTGTTATATAATTTATATCAGAACCTTTCTATAAATATGTGCTTATTACATTTGAAATGCTTCCAATGTACTTTATTTGCTGTTTGTAATTCCAAAAAGGATATGCAAACCAGTCTGTCTATTTCACGGATATTTAATAGTGAGATCTTCCATGTTGAAGGTAATGTATTTTTTTTTAAGATTTTAAAATTGCTATTTTGTTACAAAATAGAGACCTATTAACAGTTTGAGAGCTCCTTATGTGCCCTCAGGGAAAGAACCCTCTGTGCAACAGAACTACACAAAACATCTTCAGCACGTTCTGAGGGTGAATATATACTACATAAATTGATCTTGTGTATTTAACCTTATCTTTTTAATTTTAAAATTCAAATTTTGAAACTTGGTTGTGCTCTGCTGGAAGGGGTTGGGATAAACTGCTTAGATGTTTGCCTACTTGTCCAGTGAAATTACATTTGCATCAGTATATGTATATACCTGCCAATCTTATTGGTATGTCTCAGAACATTTATATTAAAATAATGCTTGTCTTGCAGCAGGTGATCCCATAAAACAATAATTTCCTGTTCTTAAAAACTTACTCTCTTTTCACTAACAACATAGGAATTCTTTCTGTATTGAGGTTATTCTGTATTACGTCCATTCTTTATATAGTGGCTACCTTCTCTCTATCACAGTGGGTTTAATGTGAAGTAAAGCCATTGATTCTCTGTCACTTTAGAGGCAAGGGCAGTTCATCTGATCCTTCTGAATGATACCTACTGATGTCATACAGGAAAATGTTAGAGATCAGACCTAGAATGTGACTTTTTAAAATTGGGTCATTTCCTGTCATTTGACCCTTTTACCAACAGGTTCTGATATACATGAGTTTGGAGTCAAAAGATACAAAGCAACAAGAGAGGAAATCTGTAATGTTGATAACTAAACTATATATGTTGCCAATTGTCTAATCAGAAAAAAGTAGTTTGAGGTCTGGAAAGCAGGAAAGTGATGGTTTTTCTTTCATTTTTTGTGTTTCTGTTTTTCAGTTTCTAAGTTTCAAGCCGAAGTCCATGTACCCCATTCAGTTTTGTAGCACTGGTAGTTCTTTTTTGTGGTCTCATTTCATTTATGAATTCTGAGAAAGTTAACATAAATACTTTTTGTAGTTAGTACCTGAATAAAGAAGATTCTCTTGCCTTTGCTACCATGACTTTGAATACCATGTGGTAAACCAGTTCTATGTGTGAAAGTTGTGCGTTGTAATTTTCAAAAGAGGATAGTTCATTAGATCAGTAACACCGATTTATTTTCACCAGTAGCGATTTATTCTAGTAAGAGAATAATAAAAGAAAGCTCTCATACCAGAACTGAAATATTTCATTTGTATGGATCTAGTCACTTTCACTTGGATTTCAAGTTAAGACCAATACATATATAAGACACATCCCAATTTTATACGCTGTCTTGAGAAAATTACAGCATACACAGCAATTTGTAGGGATTTAAAATGGGATTATTTTAAAAATTGTTTTAAGAACCATCTAGTTTGCTTTTATATTTTTAGATGTTAAAGCCCATGTTGTCTTGTTAACAGAAGTGGAATTTGTAACAATCAGATTCAGCATGTGTTTCCACTTTGAATCTGAGTATCGCTTCCCTAACTTTGAGAGCCATTTTCTGAGCAAACTGTCATCAGTATTGATAACTAAGCATTAAAGGGAAAAGTTGCAAAATTATATATTGATTTCCTGGAAGAACTTTTCTTGTGTTTTAGTGAACGGAGAGTGTTGATGGGATCACTTACTGTAACTCCTTCATAAGGACCCCTTCTGCAAGCAGAATACAAATGAACATGCTCAAGGAGTATGCCATTTTCTGAATAAATTGAATAAGTTTGCTAGTAACTCCTTTATACTAGCTGTATCTTTGTATTTCTTTGCTGGCAAGGGAATACAAGGACTCAAGGCCACATTTCAGAACACCCCACAGTTGAGTGGAGTTTTATTTTTACTCCAAGAGCAGTTATTCCCCCCAGGTCTGAAATTGGCAGTTTTTCTTTTTTTAGATAAAATTTTTGAAATATCACAAACCAGTGGAACATAGACACTGGCTGCACTTAGTACTGCCAAAAGCCAAGGTCATTTGCACATATTCCATCAATCTGTCAAGAATTAGGCCTCACTTTATAACCCAAGGCATGGAAGTGCATGCATTCTCTTAGCTGGGCAAACAATTATACTGTAGTTGTGATACAACACATGTGGCTTTTATTTGTACTGCACATATCCACTGTACAGCCACTTGGGAGTATCGTGGTTAGCTTGCAGCAACTGCTGTCTGCATTTATACTGTTTATTGCATATTCTTTTCCCTGGAGTGAAAGAGAAATGTTTTACTTGTTGCATTGATTACATTTTATAAATTTGCTTAGCTGGAAAGTTTGGGAAAAGAGGCCTGTTTGTCAATTGTACAACCGATTGTGAAGCTCTAGTGTGAATATTTTTACGTCTGTATTAGACATTTTCTTTGCAAATCTATTGTTCGATTGAAATGTAAATGAAATTAAAGATGGTGTACACCCATCATGTAAAAAGCAGGCACCATCTCTAAGATGGATTTAATGCTCATTTTTAAGGCATATACTCAGCTTCTATTTAAAACTATAATTTAAAATAATTCTGTACAATGAAATGGGGACTATATATGGGAATAAATTCTATTCCATTTATTTCAATTTGAATTACCAAATTGTAATGTTTCCCTTTGTGCTATAGGAATAGGATTAAATGGGGGAAGGCTAGGACTTATAAGGCCTATATATGGGGGGAGGGCAGAGATGGAACAATGAGGGTTGTGATGATAGTGAATAGCAAAGTGAATTCTGTGTGTTTTTGCTGTAGCACTGAAGTGAAGAGATAATAGCTTTGGCTGTTCACAAAATAGAGCATCATGATTTTCAGTGTTTGAGAGAAAAATTGATGGAAAAAGTTTGCAGTACTTGACATGTATTTGCATGCACAAAATAAAATTCTTTGTCCACCTTAAAAGTTGTTTGTTTAGTGTCAATATTAAGCTTATGGTATATTTTAGTTATTTTTATTTTTTGTATATTCTTTGGTTTAACAAAGCTACCAGGACACTCCTTAAGTTGAGATTTAAATGATTACCTACCTCATCCATGTATCACTGGGAAGGATCTGGAAGAAATGAATAGACCCAAGAAAGTTGAGATACTCCTTAATTCTATCAAGTAACTTCATTCATTCAATACAGAACACTTTATGGGAGATGAGGACAGAAATAATGCTGAGTTTTACAGTCCAGTGGAGAAAATGGACAGATATATAAATTACTAATATAAAGCAATTGTATCATAGAAGTATGAAGACAATTTTGTGGACCTCAAAATATGAATAGAGAATGACCTGAATGGATCTAGACACCATTTTCATTGAGGCTTGAATGGTTTTATTCATTCACTCAGCTGATATATTTTAAGCTCCTGTCTGTGCTGGTCAGTAAGGTTAAAGGTCAATGAAGAGTGAACCTCTTCTCTGGAAACTCAAAGTGTGGAAAATGGGAAAGGCAAATTTAAATAATTTAGTGAGCTCTGTTCTAATATACAGTGCATGGAAACTTCTTATGGGCTAGTGGTAGTGATGAGCCAGAGGAAGAAATCTGAAATGACCTCTGGCTAGACTTTGTAGGCTGCATAACATTTCACCAAGCAGAGATAGGAGGAGGAAGCACCGTGAGTTCCTATTCTACCTGCACAACAACCCACTCAGGCTTAACAACCATCCTTCACTACAGATAAGTAACCCATATTTAATATTTGAGATGTTATAAAACTTGCCCAAAATCTCAACTACAAAATAGTGGAGTCAGAATTCTGATGCAAGTCTACCATCTTTCTTCATCCCAAGCAGGTGGTGGTGGTTGAGATCTATTTTATAAAGCCACTGTATTTAAGTATCATAGTGGAAGGGAATGTTTAAGGTGGTTGAAACCACCTTAAGGGAATGTTTAAGGAACAGTGACTCATTGAGTAATAATATAAATACCCAACTCTTAGAACACTAAATATGTTCCAGACACCATTCTAAGTGCAATACATATAACGTAGGACCATAAAACTGAGGCAGAGACCTTAGAGAATTTGCCCAAGATCACACAGCTAGAGGAGGTACGGTTGGAACTTCTATGACGGGCATTGACTACCATACTAAAGAGAATACTAGGGAGTGTTGGAAGTTAGATAATCTGATCAGATTGGGATTTAAGGAAAATCACTTTGGCAGTTGTGTGAAAGGTGAAACAAGATAGACCTGAAGGGAGGCCAGGGTAACAATCTAAGAAGTGTTGAGAGCATGTCTATTAGACATCTACACATTTTAGGGGATTAAGTTTGGTTTACAATCCCAGACCCCATTACTGAGAATAGACCAATATTTGTAAAACATGTAATCTTATATCTGCCCTGAAGTAAGTGACAATGGAGATCAGGAAGGAGGAAGAGGAGGAAGAAGCATGGATAGGTTATCTAGGCAATGAAGAGAAAACTTAATGAAAATGAAATTCCAGGGAGATGTTATTTTCTTTATAATACCTATTGAAATAATTTTCATGCACATTAACAAAGTATCCCAGATGTCCATGGGATATCTTCATGACTAGATCTTTCGCTTTCTTCAGGCCTTCACTCAAAAGTCTACCCCAGGCCAGGCATGGTGGCTCAGGCCTTTAATTCTAGCATTTAGGGAGGCCAAGACCAGCGGATTGCTTGAACCTACAAGTCAAGACCAGCCTAAGCAACATAGCAATACCTTGTCTCCACAAGGAAAAAAAAAAACAAACTAGCTAGGTATGGTGGTATGCACCTGTAATGCCAGCTACTCAGAAGACAGGTGGAAGCATCCCCTGAGCCCGGGCAGCTCTGGTGAGCGGTAAGCATGCCACTACACTCCAGCCAGGGAGACAGGGAGACTCTGACTAAAAAAAAAAAAAGTCAATCCCGGTGAAAATAAGACGGAAATTAAGGCGGATGGGGGGAGGGTGGGGAGTGGGGAAGCATGCCATGTAAAATAGATTAAACCCAAGGTCCTAGATAAGATTAAAGTATTTTTTAAACTGTATTTGAAATAATCATAGATTCACAGTAAGTTGCAAACCTAATACATGTTCCCTTCATACAGTTTCTCCAATGGTGGCATCTTATATATAACTACAGTATAATATCAAAGCCAAGTAATTAACATTGCTACAATCCACAGACCTTATTGAGATTTCACCAGCTTAATATGTACTCATTTGCAAACCTGTGTGTATATGTGTGTGTCTGTGTGACTATGCAGTTTTCTCACATGTAGATTTGTGGAACAACCACTGCTATCAGGATGACAAAACTGTTCCATCTCCTCAGTGATTCTTCATGTTACCCCTTAATATTCACATCCATTTTCCTCCCTTACCCTCATTCTACCTTTTTTAAAATTCTGCCATTCCTAAACTCTAGCAACCAACTAATCTGTTCTCCATATTTGTAATTTTGTCATTTTGAGAAGTTATATCACTCAAATTATACCATATGTAGCCTTTTTGAGATTGGCTTTTTTTTTTTCCATTCAGCATCATTCCTTTGAGACCCATCCAAATGGTTGCATGTACAAATAGTTTTTCCTTTATATTACTGACTAGTACATGATATGGATGTACCATAGTTTGTTTAACCGTTAACCCACTGAAGATCATTTGGGTTATTTCAAATTTGGGGCTTATTTTTTTTTTTCAAGTTGAAGTCTCACTCTTGCCCAGGCTGGAGGGCAGTGGCATGCTCACCGCCATGGCAGCCTCAAGCAATCCTTTTGCGTCAGCCTTCCAAGTAGCTGAAGCTACAGGCATGCACCACCATACCCGGCTAAATTTTTGATTTATTATAGAGGTGAGCTCTCGCCAAGTTGCCCAGACTGGTCTTGAACCCATGAGCTCAGGCAATCTTCTCACCTCAGCCTCCCAAAGTGCTGCGATTATAGGTGTGAGCCACCGTGCCTGGCCTAATTTTTGGCTATTACAAATAAAGTTGTTAAGAACATTTGTGTATGTGTTTTTTTGTGGACATAACTTTTTATTTCCCAAGTATTTTTGAGTAAATTGGTATTCCTACCTATGAAGGAAATTAATGCATTAGACTATAAGGTGTTTCCTTAGAAATTAACAAATTCGGGCCGGGCGTGGTGGCTCAGGCCTGTAATCTCAGCACTTTGGGAGGCTGAGGTGAGAGGATTGCCTGAGCCTACGGGTCAAGACCTGCCTGGGCAACTTGGTGAGACCTCATCTCTACAATAAATCAAAAAATTAGCTGGGTGTGGTGGCACATGCTTATACTTCCAGCTACTTGGAAGGCTGAGGCGGAAGGATCGCCTAAGCCCAGCAGGTCAAAGCTGCAGTGGCCCGGAGTGTGCCTCTGCCCTCCAGCCTGGGTGACAGAGTGAGACTCCTACTAAAAATAAAAAAAAGAAATTAGCAAATTTCTTTAAAATGCCTTTTACTAAAATAGAAACAAGATGAAAAGGAAAATTGGAATAACCCTTGTATTAGTTATCTATTGTTGTAACAAGTTACCTAAAACTTAGGGTCTTACCAAAAAGTTTATTACTTTACAATTTCTGTAGATCAGAAATCTGTATGTGACTTAAATGAATACTCTGTTTTAGGGTCTTACAGACTGCATTCTAGGTGTTGGCTGGCACTGCAGTCATCTCATGGCTCAACTGGGGAAGGATATGCTTCCAAACTCTTGCCTATGATTGTTGGCAGGATTCATTCAGTACCTTATTAACTGTTGGAATCCAGGTCTCAGTTTTTGTTTGCTCTTTGCAAAGAGGCTACTGTTAGTTTCTTGCCACTTGAGCCTCTGTGTTGGGCAGCTCACAATGTGGTACATTGACTTATCCAGTCAGGAAGCCAGATCAGCCAGAGAGCTAAAAAGAAGTCACAATCTTTTATAACCTAATCTGGGGAGCAAGATACCATCACTTTTGTGGTATTCTAATCCTTAGAAGCAAATCACTAGGTCAAGTCCACAGGAAGGGTATTGGCAGGGTGTAATGGCTCAAACCTGTAATCCCTGCACTTTGGGAGGGCAAGGTGGGAGGATCACTTAAGGCCAGTAGTTTGAGACCAGCCTGGGCAACACAGTGAGAACCCTGTCTCTACAAATAAAAATTTTAAAATTAGTTGTGGTGCATGCCTGTAGTCCTAGTTACTCGGGAGGCTGAGGTAGGAAGATCGCTTAAGTTTCAGGAGTTCAAGGTTGCAGTGAGCCAAGATCATGCCACTGCACTCCAGCCTGGGCCACATAGTGAGACCCCTGTCTCTTAAAAAAGGCAGGGGAGGGAAGGATTACAGAGGGCACAAATACCAGGAGGTGGGGATCCTTGGGAGCAGTAACAGTCTGTCTAGTCAGGAGATAGAAACCACACATTGGGTCATATGGGGAAAAGTTTAGTATAAAGAATCATAGGGCTAGGTTCGGTGGCTCAGCCTGTAATCCCAGCACTTTGGGAGGCCAAGGCGAGTGGATTGCCTGAGCCCGCAGGTTCAAGACCAGCTCGGGCAACTTGGCGAACCTTGTCTCTACAAAAAAAATTAAAATAAAAAATTAGCCTGGGCATGGTAGCGCACGCCCATAGTTCCAGCTATTTGGAAGACTGAGGTGGAAGGATCGCTGGAGCCCAGTACGTCAGCGCTGGGGTGACCATGAGTGTGCCATTGCACTCCAGCCTGGGTGACAGAGTGAGACTCCAACTCAAAAATAAAAAATAAAAAGAATCATTATAGTGACTCATGCTTGTAATCTCAGCATGAGATTGAGAGACTGAGGCAGGAGGATGACTTGAGCCCAGGAGTTTGATTCCAACCTAAACATAGCAAGACCACATCTGTGTGTACACACACACACACACACACACACACACACACACACACACACACATTAGCTGGACTTTGGAAGGCCGAGGTGAGAGGACCGCCTGAGCCCATGGGTTCAAGGCCAGCCTGGGCAACTTGGCAAGACCTCATCTCTACAATAAATCAAAAAATTAGCTCGGCATGGTGACACATGCCTGTAGTTCCAGCCACTTGGAAGGCTGAGGCAGAAGGATCACCTGAGTCCAGCGGGTCGAAGCTGCAGTGGCCATGAGCATGCCACTGCACTCTGCCCTGGGTGACAGAGTGAAACTCCAACTCAAAAAAAAAAAAAAAATTAGCTGGACATGGTGGCATAGTTCCAGTTACTTGAGAGATTGAGGTGGAAGGAGTTAAGGAGTTTGAGGTTGCAGTGAACCATGATTATGCAACTGCATTCCAGCCTAGGCAACAGAGTGAGACCCAAACACACACACACACACACACACACACACAAACACACACACACACAAAAGGAGGGAGGGCGTGAGAAAGAAAGAAAAAGAGAAAGAATCACTAAACTCTAATAACTGACTATAAGATAAAAGTAAATTCCATATGATGCTCTACAGCTTAGGGAGAGTACCAAGGCTGTGGCTCAGACCTCATTGGAGAGGTGTATAGTTCAGCCTACTGGATAGCAGAGGTTTGCTAGTTGGCCAAGCCTAGGACTAGTTTCTGGCAAGTAGAAAAGCAGAAAGCTACTCTCTGGGCAGCAGGAGAGGTGCACAGGATCCTGCAGAGAGAGCTGACACCAGTGAAGACAGGGGGACTTTGGAGGCTGGTAGGGGACAAGAAGTTTTCAGGATGCAGATTTTCGTGTTGAGGGGGCCACAGAAAAATTATTGCTAGGCCTGACAGAGGTTGCAGTGTCACCAAGAAGCCACATGTGCTAGACACGTGGCTGGGCAAGAGCTCCATCAGAGCTCTTAAATCCATGTCGCTGACCTACCTTGTCGGAGACGGGCTCCAACCAAGGGGGGTTGGGCCTGAATCGGGGGAATCAGGACACGGCGAAGAAACAACTCAGAGGCAGTTCTTCTGGGTCAGGTCTGGCCAAGACTGTTCCGATTTTATTCAAACTTTTTCCAGCTTATATACCATTTTCTGTAACCTCCAGCAGCATGACAAATACCTGCTGGGGGCTTACAGATCTCATGAGGCATAACGTACTTCACAAAAGATTTTTGCTCAAGGTGACAATTAACAATCAAAATTCCATGATGCATATCGTGCTTCACAAAGCTTACATC
>NW_007249921.1:119880-125009 GCF_000164805.1 Carlito syrichta | reverse complement strand
AGAAACAAAAAGTTTATTAAACAGGATCCATGGGGCCTTTTGCCTCCAACATGGTCGCTGCATGCCAGAGCTTTTCTCTCAACCAGCATACTTCTTGTAATCAGGTGCTCCATAGTTTGTTTCTCCAAGGTCTTGGCTCCCAACACTACCTATCAGCAGCTGGAGAAAACAGCAGGAGAGCCCCTTCTCCTGTATACCCCTCCAGTGTCCTACTGAGAAAGCTCATCATTGTGCTCCAAAGGAGAGATGCTTCACTGAATTCTGCCTATTAATATCTAAAAAAAAATTAAATTTTACTCCTTAACATTTTAAGTGTGAGTTATTTAAAGAAAAATATTGTTGCTAAAAGTATTGTAACTGAAACTATGGAAATAAAGAGGTTTGACTGGGCGCAGTGGCTCAAGTCTGTAATCCCAGCACTTTGGGAGGCCGAGGTGGGTGGATTGCCTGAGTCTACGGGTTGGAGAACAGCCTGGGTAACTTGGCAAGCCCTCATCCCTACAATAAAAATAAAAATAAAAAATTAGCTGGGCGTGGTAGCACGTGCCTGTAGTTCTAGCTACTTGGAAGGCTGAGGCGGAAGGATTGCTGGCGCCCAGCAGGTTGACGCTAGGGTGGCCATGAGTGTGCCACTGCACTCCAGCCTGGGTGACAAAGTTAAACTCCAACTCAAAAAAAAAAAAAAAAGGTTTTCTGATTTTCCCTGATGCCCTTAGCATATATTGAAGGATGAATTGGGAGCTGAGAGGTAACAAATTGATCATCAGCACAGGTGCCATTTATAAGCTGCCTGCCATAACCCTATATCTACCAAAGTTGAATTCATTATGAAAATCCTTCTCACAAAGAAAACTTCAGGCTGAGATGGTTTTACAGGTGAATTTAAGGAGAAATAATGGCCAATTTTACAAAATTATTTCAGAAAGTAGAGGAGAGAACTTCCAACTAGTTTTATTAAACCAATACCAGACAACGACATTACAAAACAATTCATAGATTTATATATATAAAATCAAGCACAAATAGGGTTCATTTCAGGAATGCAAGGCTGTTTTAGTATTTGAAAATCAATCTGTATACTTGACCATATTAACAAAAGAAAGGTTATATTCTGTTGTTATAAGGTCTTCTAAAATTTAATGGAGCTCTATTCTGATTGGCTTATAGAGATTAAAACATATATAAATAAAAGCTCAAATATTCCTAAAAAATAAATGATATATTACTCCTTACATTTTAAGTGTGAGCTATTTAAAGGAAAGCATTGTTGCTAAAAGTATTATTTTTTTTTTGAGTCTCACTCTGTCGCCTAGACTGGAGTGCAGTGGTCACTCCCGGCCACCGCAGCCTCAACCTGCTGGGCTCCGGCGATCTTTCTGCCTCAGCCTTCCAAGTAGCTGGAACTACAGGTGCATGCTACCATGCCCGGCTAATTTTTTGATTTATGGTAGAAATGAGGTCTCACCAAGTTGCCCAGGTGGGTCTCGAACCTGCGGGCTCAGGCAATCCACTCACCTCAGCCTCCCAAAGCGCGGGATTACAGGCTGAGCCACCGAGCCCAGGATTGCTTAAAATATTGTTACTAAAGCTATGAAAACAAAGAGGTTTTCTGATTTTTCCCTAATGTCTTATTCAAAACTTTAAAAAGAAATGCAATTGCTGCTTTGAGATAATCCAACATTTTTCCTATACTACAGCATAACATTCAATATCCAACATTTAAAGAGAATTTCTCTTAAAATTAAAGCTCTTTAAAAAAAAAACCACTTTTAAAACTCAAAAGCAGGGAAAAAAAACATAAGAGAGAGAAATGTATCTACTATATAAAAAATTAGTCCTTAACCAAGCTCAGTGACTCATATCTGTAACCCCAGCACTTTGGGAGGCGAGGCAAGTGGATTGCTTAAGCCCAGGAGTTTGAATAAAACTGCTATAAATTTGTATGTGCATTTTTTTTTTGAGTTGGAGTCTCACTTCATCACCAAGGCTGGAGTGCAGTGGCACACTCATGGCCACCCCAGCGTCAACCTCCTGGGTCCCGGCGATCCTTCCGCCTTAGCCTTCCAAGTAGCCGGAACTACTGATGTGTATGTGCGTTTTTTTATGTGGACAAAAATTTTCAGTTCATTTGGGTAAATACCAAGGAGTGGAATTGCTAAATCATATGGTAAGAGTTATATTTAGTTTTGCATGAAACTGCCACAGTGCCTTCCAAAGTGCTTGTATCATTTTTTTTTTTTTGAGTTGGAGTCTCACTCTGTCGCCCAGACTGGAGTGCAGTGGCTGCTCCCGGCCACCGCAGCCTTGACCTACTGGGCTCCGGTGATCCTTCTGCCTCAGCCTTCCGAGTAGCCAGAATTGCAGGCGCACGCTACCACGCCTGGCTAATTTTTTGATTTATTGTAGAGATGGGTCTCCCCTGCCCAGGCGGGTCTCCAACTCACAGGCTCAGGCAATCCACTCACCTCAGCCTCCCAAAGGCGTGGGATTACAGGCTGAGCCACCGAGCCCGGCTGCTTGTATCATTTTGTATATCCACCAGCAATTAATGAGAGTTCCTGTTGCTCCATATCCTTGCCAGCATTTTGTGTTGTTAGTGTATTGGATTTTGTCCATTTTAATAAATGTGTAGTAGTATCTCTTTTTTGTTTTTAATACATTTATATACATGGGTAAACATTTCAAAAAATATAACCAACCATTTAAGGAAAAAACAATCGGGCACGGTGACTCACATCTATAATCCCAGCACTTTAGGAGGCCGAGGTGAGAGGATTGCCTGAGCCCACGGGTTTGAGACCAGCCTGGACTACTTGGGAGACCTCATCTCTACAATAAATCAAAAAGTTAGCCAGATGTGGTGGCACGCACCTGTAGTTCCAGCTACTTGGAAGGCTGAAGCAGACGAATCACCTGAACCCAGCAGGTTGAGTCTGCGGTAACCGTGAGTGTGCTACTGCACTCCTGCCTGTGCAACAGAGACTCCAACTCAAAAAAAAAATTTACTCTCTTATTTAGGAAGTTATATAAAAATTATATGCAAAATAATTTTAGATTTTCCTCCATATATTTGTGTCCTTACTCTGCCTTTTTCTGCTGTCTGATATTAAGATAACTGCTTGTTTCCATACTGCCATTATCTAAATCCAAATGAGTTTCCTGCATCAAAGTGAAGAATTCATGGTCAAATCTCCTCCTTTAGGTACTCATGACCAAAAAGTGGGTGTGATGGTTAATTTTATGTGTCAGCTTGACTGGGACATGGATTGCTCAGATATTTGATCAAACAGTTTTCAGAGTGTGTTTGTGAGGATGTTTCTGGATGAGACTGACATAAAAAAACAGCATTTGGCAGTCTGTACTGCCTCAAAAACCCCCAACTCGGGATAACCCTAGGAGAAAATCATCTCACTTAAAAATCTTTTCTTCCTTGATCAAATCCTACTGCTTATTCCATGAAACACCCAAGGTATAACAGGATAAACAATATCCAGCTCACTTCTCTCAGCCCCTGTGTATCTGTTAAAACTCGCACCAAGATTATTCCTTAGGAATCCTTCTCTACTACAATCAGGAAATCTACCCCTAATTTCTGTGCCAGATTTCTAGAAACTAGCAAAACATCCTTGAAAGACCAAGAGGGCAGTGTACATGGCGAAGGCTGGAGTGCCTGCTGAGCTGGGAAGGGGGACCCTTTCGGATCACCCACGGTAGCAGCAGACACCAAACTGTGGCTGTTCCAAAAGGCGCACTTCCCCATTTCAGCCTTAACGCTAAGGGATGTGGAGAGAGTCAAGTGTGAGATCTCCCCTGTTTTTTTTTTTTTGAGTTGGAGTCTCACTCTGTCACCCAGACTAGAGTGCAGCCACCGCAGCCTCGACCTTCTGGGCTCCAGCGATCCTTCCGCCTCAGCCTTCCAGGTTGCTGGAACTACAGGCGCGCGCTACCACACCAGGCAGATTTTTTGATTTATTGTAGAGATGAGGTCTCGCTGCCCAGGTGGGTCTCAATCCGGCGGGCTCAGGCAATCCACTCACCTCAGCCTCCCAAAGTGCTGGGATTACAGGCTGAGCCACCGAGCCCAGCTTCCCTTGTTTTCTAAGAAATTTGCATATCTTAGGCAGAAGCCCCATCACAGAAAAAAGCATTTGGTCCACAAGTGGCCTCTGCTGTGTCTGGCCGAATAAAGCTGTCATTCCTGGGCAGCCTGGTTGCCCTTCCCCTTTACACAGAACAATCAAGATTTAACAGGAAGATCTTCAGCTCAACCTCGTGACTGACAAACGCTTGAACAGCAGCTTCTCAAAATCCATCAACGGACCCCACTCCCCTCAGGTGAGGATCACAGCTCCTTCCAGTCGATGGGCTTCTTGCCGGACTTCTGCAGAAGCTCATTGGTCTTAGAGAAGTGTCTACACCCAAAGAACCCCCTATACACAGACAGTGGGGAGGGATGAGCTGTCTGCAGGACATGTTGCCGCTTCCTATCGATGGCACTGCCCTTCTTCTGAGCATAAGAACCCCAGAGCAAGAAGACAAGGCCATTCGAGTTCTTACTCAGCCAGGATACCACTGCATCAGTAAATTACTCCCAGCCTCTCTCCTTATGAGAATTGGCTTGATGGGCCCGAACAGTAAGGACAGCATTGAGTAGAAGGACACCTTGTTTGGCCCACCCAGACAAATCTCCATGGCCAGGATGAACAAAACCATCTATATCTGTAGACAGCTCTTTATAAATGTTCTCCAAACTGGGTGGAGGTGGAACAGGTCTTTGAACACTAAAACAGAGCCCATGAGCTTGATTGGGTCCATGATACGGATCCTGTCCCAGGATGACAACTTTCACGTCTCTTATGTCACACATTTGGGTCCAAGTGAAGACTTGGTGTGGGGGTGGATAAACAGTGTGACGTTTTCTTTCTTCTGCAGCAAATCCCATGAGCTGGATGAAGTACGGCTTCCCGAATTGGCCGCTGAGGGGCTTCTTCCAGCTCTTCCTGAGGAGGGCGGCGCGCCGGGCGCGTCCGGCCCAGCCCAGGCCTTCTTGGCGGCGCCGGCCTGCGAGGAAGCCCCGCAGGGGCGGGTCACCAGCAGCCTCCGGCCCCAGCCCAGGGGCCCGCGGCGGA
>NW_007249921.1:110498-119860 GCF_000164805.1 Carlito syrichta | reverse complement strand
AAAAAAATCCAGGTGTTTTTTTTTTTTAACCTTTGATGACCTATTTTCACCTATTTTCCTTCATATAAAAGCAAATTTGCTTACATATAATGAACTACCTGCATATTATTCTTTAAAAAGAGTGAGTATACACAAAGAAGAAAAAGTGCCAAAAGACTGAACCCGGGGCATTTTGTTATTTAGAGGTCAGGAAACACAAAGGTCACTGAGGATGTCAGTGAAGTTGGAGGAAACTAGGAGAATCAGTGTCCTGAAAACCAAGAAAAGATTTACGGAAGAAGCAGTGATTAACTGTCAAATGCTGCCTAGTGGTTCAATAAGAGCAGTATTGAGACTTGACCACATATTTGGCAATTTAGAAGTCATTGGTTATCCTCACAAGTGTGGTTTCAGTGACTAGTGGGAGCAAGAGCCTATCTGAAGCGGGAGGAGAGAACAGAGGAGAGGATATACAGAACTATTTTGGGTGTTGCTATAAAGGGAATCAGAGAAATGAGATGTAGCTGGAAGAGATGCAGAGGGAGGAAATAAGGGTTTACATTTCTTTTTTTTTTTTGAGTTGGAGTCTCACTCTCGCCCAGACTGGAGTGCAGTGGCTGCTCCCGGCCACTGCAGCCTCCACCTGCTGGGCTCCGGCGATAACTTCCGCCTCAGCCTTCCAAGTAGCCAGAATTACAGGCATGCGCTACCATGCCTGGCTGATTTTTTGATTTATTGTAGAGATGAGTTCTCTCTGCCCAGGCAGGTCTTGAACCCGCAGGCTCAGGCAATCCACTCACCTCAGCCTCCCAAAGGCACGGGATTACAGGCTGAGCCACCAAGCCCGGCTAGGGTTTACATTTAAAAAGTTTTAATTTTTGGAACAGGATAACAACTTCAGATGATTAAAAATAAATATATAGACTCTTCTTTGGTTAGGTGCAGTGACTCACATCTGTAATCCCAGGACTTTGGGAAGCTGAGGCAAGAGAATTGCTTGAGCCCAGTAATTATGACTAGCCTGGGCAACATAGTGAGACTGTCTCCACAAATAAAATAAAATAAAAAGCCAGACGTGGTGGTGCATGCCTGTAGTTGCAGCTACTCTGGAGGCTAAGTTGGAAAGATCACCTGAGCCCAAAAGTCTGAGGCTGCAGTGAGCAGTGATTGTGCCACTGCACTCCAGCCTGGGTGACAGAGTGAGAACCTGACTCAAAAAAAAGTCTTCCTCCTCCTCCTGATTCTGTTCCATTCTGCACAAGTAACTATTTTATTTATTTGTTTGTGGTTTTTTTTTTTTTTGGAGTTGCAGTCTCACTCTGTCTGCCCAGACTGGATTGCAGTGGCACACTCACGGCCACCCCAGTGTCAATCTGCTGGGTACCGGCAATCCTTCCTCCTCAGCCTTCCAGGCAGCCGGAACTACAGGCACATGCTACCATGCCTGGCTAATTTTTTTTTTTTTTTAATTGTAGAGACAAGGTCTCACCAAGTTGCCCAGGCTAGTCTCAAACCCGTGGGTTCAGGTTTTGCCTTGGCCTCCCAAAGTGCTGGGATTAGAGGCTGAGCTACTGAGCCTGGCCATAGGTAACTATTTTATTCTTGTATATTCTTCAATGCTTTCTCTGTGCATATAATAAATAATATTATTTGCTCCATTTTTTATGCAAAAGGCAGTAAAATAATAGTGTTCTTCACCTTGCTTTTAAAAAATATCAAACTAAACAATCTGTGAAACTGTACCCATAGGAGAAACTGCCAAAAGTGAAATTGCTGGGTTTACAATATTGATAGATATTTCTCAGTTGCAATCCATAAACATTGAATCAAATTATACCAGCAATTTTTTCCCTACAGTTTCAGATGTTACATAACTTTTGGATTTTTAATAATCTGAACGGTGGAAAATATATTATTCTAGAACTTTAAAAAAATGAGAAATATGAATGCATATTAGTTCGCTGTAGAAAGAAAGCCTGATAATGCAGGAGAGAGAGAGAAGAGGTAATTTCAGGAGCAAACTCTTTTACCAGGCTCCAAGAATGGTATTTACTGCATCAGTGATTCATTTATAGGTACAGATGCAGGGGTATGTTGGTACATTCTGGGGTGGAATCAATTGTTTTGATTGCTTCTATTTTGGGGGTAAAATAACAATCGAGGTTAGCTGAGCCAGGGAGAGGAGAGAGTGTTGAACATTTGAGAGAAGAGATATGAATTGATTCTCAGAGAGTGGGAGAGTAATCTTAATAGGGAAATGTAGGATTGCAGCACTGAAGGTCTCCTTCAGGATTACAATCCTAACTTTAAAGTTTGAAGGATAGTTGGGCGTGGTGGCTCAGCCTGTAATCCCAGCACTTTGGGAGGCCAAGGCGAGAGGATTGCCTGAGCCAGGGAGTTCAAGACCAGCCTGGGCAACTTGGTGAGATCTTGTCTCTACAATAAATCACAAAAACTAGCCAGGCGTGGTGGCGTGTGCCTATAGTTCCAGCTACTTGGAAGGCTGAGGCGGAGGGATCACCTAAGCCCAGTAGATTGAGGCTGTGATAGCTGTGAGCGTGCCACTGCACTCCAGTCTGGGCAACAAGAATTCCAACTCAAAAAAAAAAAAAAAAGTTTGAAGGACAAGGAACCACCATGGATGAAAAAGACCCCTACTTTAGGGAGACTTGTGTAAAACAAAATTTAAAACCAAGCATTTTATCAAGCATTCACTTGACAAACATATATAGGGATCTTCTTGCAGAGGCACTCCTGCTGGGTGCTGGCTGTGTCACCTAAAGCAGATCACAAGCATATTCATGTTTTCTGTTCACATAAAGCTAATTAAGTTAAGGTGTTTACTTTGCAAACAGAAATACAAAAAAGCCACCACAGTATCTCTCTTTTTTTTAATTTTAATTTTTTAAATTTTTTGGGGGGGTCAGAGTCTCACTCTGTCACCCAGACTGGAATGCAGTGGCCGCTCCCGGCCACTGTATCCTCGACCCGCTGGGCTCCAGCAATCCTTCCGCCTCAGCCTTCCAAGTAGCCGGAATTACAGGCATGCGCTACCATGTCTGGCTGATTTTATTTATTGTAGAGATGAGGTCTCGCCAAGTTGCCCAGGCAGGTCTCGAACCCGCGAGCTCAGGCAATCCACTCACCTCAGCCTCCCAAAGCGCAGGATAACAGGCTGAGTCACCGAGCCCAGCGGGATCTCTTTAAATAAATTGTTTGTTTTGTTTTTTTTGAGTTGGAGTCTTACCTGTTGCCCAGGCTGGAGTGCAGCAGCATGCTCTCGACCACTGCAGCCTCAACCTGCTGGGCTCAGGAGATCCTTGCGCCTTCAAAGTAGCTGAACTACAAGCATCCGCCACCGCCCAGCTAATTTTTTGATTTACTGTAGAGATGAGGTCTCACCAAATTGCTCAGGCTGGTCTTGAACCCATGGGTTTAGGCCATCCTCCCACCTAGGCCTTCCAAAGTACTGGGATTCTAGGTGTGAGCTACCATGCCCGGCCAATAAATTGTTCTTAAATGGGGGTTTGAGGGAGAGTATTTTCTGACTCCTTTGACAGCCTCAAAAACAAATTTGCAGATGATTTCAGGTGGTCCTAGAACCACAAATTAAGATGCCCTCCCCACCAATTAAGAGCCCTATTTTATTTTATTGTATTTTATTTTATTTTTTGAGTTGGAGTCTCACTCTGTCAGCCAGACTGAAGTGCAGTGGCTGCTCCCGGCCACCGCAGCCTCGATCTGCTGGGCTCCGGCGATCCTTCTGCCTCAGCCTTTCAAGTAGCAGGAACTATAGGCACGCGCTACCACACCTGGCTAATTTTTTTTATTTATTGTAGAGATGAGGTCTCGCTGCCCAGACGGGTCTCGAACCCGTGGGGAAGAGCCCTATTTTAAACAGTGTATCATTCTATAATATTTTATATGATTCAATGTACACAGAGTTTTCTGTCAGCAACTTTATGGTTGCATTTTTGGACACCTTAACAAGGACTCAAAATTTGAAATAATTTTTGGTTTAAAAAAAGTTGCTGAAAGGACATAACATGGAGTCAACACAACCAATGAACAGTCATTTTAACATTGCCTAAATCTCATGTTTTTCTAGCAGTTCACTTAATTTACCATTAACCAAGGACAGAACCAGTTTCTCAGAAGTAGCTATTGATAATTGTTTTACAACCCCCCTTCTCAGCTTGTTTTATGCTACTTAGCTTTTCTAACTCTAGTACCTGCCTTCACCCATAAGACCCAAGCCAACCTAATCAGTCCTTTATGACCATGGCAGCAGTCATGTGACTGACCCACCCATCTGCTTGCTGCCTATCACCTGTCAGCACCTGTGCTTACCCTTTGCAATGATGTGGAGCAGACCACCACCCAATCACCTTAACGACCTTCCCCCCACGGAAGGGAAAGTTTAAAAGGATTCACTGAAAGCGGCCACTGCCATTGCTTTGCTAAACTCTGGTGTGTTCATTTGGCTCTTTGAGTTATGGCTACCATGTTTCTTGACTTTGGCCCCTCCCCTGGGTTGGGGAGGTGAGTCTGTGTCTTCATTCCCCAGTGCTTTACTAAACTATGATCTGGCCATGTGATTTTTGAACTATGGCTGAGAGACCCAAGAGATGCAAAAAAACTCAAAAAAGAACTATTACTATATGAATTCTGCAACTGCTGCTAGGAGTGTGTGAATGTTAAGCAATAAGCCCCTTCCGAACATTCCTTTGCTTAAATTGTGGTAGCCTCTGTGGCGTCTCTCTCCTGGTAAGCTCAGTGTTGTTTCAAACCTCCTGCCTACTCACTAAACCTAGCTTATCTGGCATTCCATTCCGCCCGTTTGGCAGTTACTTGTCCATCACAAGTAACTAAGCCTGAGCCCACGCAAATCGAACTTAAATCAACCAATCAAAGTCTTTGTAACTGCGTCATATAGTATTTATCCAATCCTGTGTGCACAAGTTTGTAAAGCCACCCCACCCCTTCAGAATTATGTATAAAAGGTGCGTGTTAGCCTGGGTCGGGGCTCTCTGGTCCCTGAAGCTGCTGCATTGGCTTTAAACGTGAGCCCAGACTCGAGCCTGAATAAAGACCCTCGTGTGTTTGCATCGGAGCTGGCTCTTTGGTAGTCTCTCAGATTTTGAACTTTGGGTTTAACAATGGCCAGACTGTTTTCTTAAGCTTTGGCCCCCTTCCCTACCTTGGGGAGGTGAATCTTCTCTTTTCTCAAATTTGCTTTCTAAATAAATTACATTTTTCCAGTCTAACTGCTATGCAATTCTTTGCATTTTTTATGTGGCACGAGATTGCACAATCCTACCTTGGAGGGTCTGACCTAATATTTTGGAGGCTCCTTGGGATGTATATTTTAATCAAACAGTTGTAAAAATCCACCCTAGTGCTGTAGCTCATGCTTGTAATTCTAGCACTTTGGGAGGCCAGGAGTTCAAGTCCAGTTTGGGCAACAGCAAGACCCTCTCTCAAAAAATAGAAAAGAAAAAAAGAGGCCGGACTCAGTGGCTCAAGCCTATAATCCCAGCACTTTGGGAGGCCGAGGGGAGAAGATAGCCTGAGCTCAAGGGTTCGAGACCAGCCTGGGCAACTTGGCGAGGCTGCGTCTCTACACTAAATGAAAAAATTAGCCCCATGTGGTAGTGTGCGCCTGTAGTTCTGGCTACTTGGGAGGCTGAGGTGGAAGGATCCCTTGAGCCCAGCAGGTAGACGCTGGGGTGGCCATGAATGTGCCACTGCACTCCAGCCTGCGCAACGGAGTGAGACGCCGACTCAAAAAAAAAAAAAAAGAAAGAAAAGAACAAACAGAGTCCAGAAACTGATCTGATTCCTGACCTCTAACTCTGGAATGGAGCGAGTCTGAGTCCATTGTCCATTTCCTTATTTCCCAAGTAGACAGGACTACAGGCGCGCCACGCTTCTGGCTTTTTTTTTTTCCTTAAGTTAAATCCAAACCCTATACTTAAGGGATGTGTTCTTGGGCAAATTACTTAACGTCTTAGAGTCAGGTTAGCGACTTGGTAGATGTAATGTGACGATGCACCAATAAAAACATTTGAAAATGGTTTGTGGAAACTGTAAATTTTTCTTATCGCACGAAGCAATAAACAATATAGTTCAATTTTTCGTCGTCCAAATTAAAACAAAGTAGAAGCGTATTAATGTTGTCGAGGTGTTATGGCCCTAACTTGGACCCGTAGCTTCTCCTTCCATCTCCGGGAGCAGCTGCTTCTTAATTGGACAGCGTGTGTCCGCCATGACGCAGGAAGGCCGTCTCATTGGTCCGCGCAGTCGGGACTCCGGCGGCTTTTTTCTTTGGCGCTCAGGGCGCCGACCCACTTTTCTTCCTCTAAGTGAGCGGTCCTTTCCTTCCGGTGCCCAGAACTGCTAGCTCAAAGGGATCCGGATCGGACTACGCCGGGTAACTATATTGGTGTCAGCCGGGAAGAAGTGGCAGCCACGGACTAAGGGTGGGAGGGTGGTTGGCGAGCCGGGGCAAAACTGCCTTGTTTTCGTGTTCCCGCGATCTTCACGGTTTCCGCGACTTCTCTGTCCCATCACCACTGGTCCTACCTCCCCCGGGTTATTTATTGTCTCTACAGGCCTCCCAGAGTACGCCAAAGGCTCCATACGCCCCTTCGCCGCCCTTCCGGGCCCCAGCCCGCGCCTCCACGGCCCCGCCCTCGCCGCTTCCCCTCATCGACCCCGCCCTCGCAAGCGCACCTCTTTCCTTTTTCTCTTCGCGACGTGTGTGTCCACTTTGGTCCATCCCTGGCACCTCTGAGTCCATTAAGTTTGGTTCTGCTTCTCCCTTGTACCTCCACCTTTCTTTCAGTTAGCCCTGTCTCTTTTGCACACGTTTCCCCAGTCTGACTGCTGGAGTCTTCGCATTTTCCCTCTGATCCTGGCTGCTTATGTGGCTATAGCAAATTGTGCCGAGGCATTGTGTTGGGCATTGGGGATGGAGATTAGCTGTTGGAGGGCCCTGCTTTCAAGAACTCCCTGCCCCGTGGACAGAATGCTTTGTAATGAATTACAACAGGCTTGGCATACATTTTTAACGAAGGTAGCAAAATGTTGGGATGCTTAGAGGAAGGAGTTCTAGAGTTTTGTTTTGTTTTTGCCATTCCGGCTGCATTCTCAAGCAAGCCTTTGAGGGGCTCAGCTGTATCTTTCCCCAGAATGTCCCTGGCTTCTGATATAGAAGCCTGGCCCTAACCGTGGTCCTTTAAGCACTTTGGAATTATTAAAATCTTGGTAAGGTCTCTTAACCAGTCAGAATTGGTAGGACTTCAGAGACTGTCCATCTAAATTCTCAGGGTGCTGAGTGGGAGGTTGAAGGTTAGAGACAGGAGTGATTGCTTAGATAAATAGTGACTCAGCATCATACTCATTTCATTTTGGAGTTTTTCTTGAGGATTCTCACACAGTTTTCAATTACCCAGCAGTCTTGGTAGGAAAACTAAAAATAAGCATAGTAAAACCACTAGTTAATAAAGTAGGTTCCTCTAAGCCAGTGCACTAGCACAAGTGTATATTATTCAGAAGAGAGTAATTCAGACCTCAGGCTCTTGGATTCAGGCATCCCTGGAGTCTGGTCCCAGCTCTACCATTTGCTGTAAAGCTTGGCAAAGAAACTTCCTTTATTTCAGCTTCAGTTTTACCTTCTATAAAAAAAGCATGGTAAACCCTAAGGCATAGGTCATGGTAGGGATACATTAAGATTCTGTTTATGAAAAAAAATCACTCTTTGAATCCTGTAAATTGTAGAATCTCATACAAATGAGCCCCCTATGCCTCAGATTCATGTCTGTCTGGCTCAGGTCAGCAAAGAGCCTGATTTGTTTTCTTCTTCCAGGCACCATGACAACCTTGGATGATAAATTGCTGGGGGAGAAACTACAGTATTACTATAGCAGCAGTGAGGATGAGGACAGTGACCATGAGGACAAGGACCAAGACAGAGGTGCCCCAGCCAATAGTTCCATGCCTGCAGAGGCTGAGCTGGCAGGCGAAGGCATCTCAGTAAACACAGGTACTGGAAAACCTTAAGCTCTGGGAACAGGCTTAAAAAAAAAGGCCTCTTTTTTTTTTTTGAGTTAGAGTCTTACTCCTTCGCCCAGGCTGGAGTGCAGTGGCATGCACGCTTACGGTCACCTCAACGTCCACCCACTGGGTTCTGGAGATCCTTCTGCCTTGGCCTTCCAGGTAGCCAGAAGTACAGGCGTGCGCCATCATGCCCAGCTAATTTTTCTTGATTTATTGTAGAGACAAGGTCTCACTATGTTGCCTAGGTTGGTCTCGAACTCCTGGACCCAAGCAATCCTCCTGCCTCAGCCTTCAAGAGAGCTGGGACTACAGGCGTGAGCCACCACACCCCAGCCTGCTTTTTATAATTTTAAGAGATATTTTTATATTCTTTGCTCATTTTAAAAATTGGGTGGTTTGTCTTCGGGAGGTATAGATATGAAAGAAATTTGCAGTATGGGTTATAAATATTTTTTTCAGCTTGTTGTTTTTTGACTTTGTTCTTCTCCTGGCTGAAAATTTTTATTTCTGTGTACTTAAAAATATTATTTTGTAACTTCTTAATTTTGTTTTTTGTTTTGTTTTGTTAATTACTTAAAAGGCCTGTCTTCACTCTACTTAATAAAGGGCCTCAGTTAGCTTTATAAAAAGATTCTCCTATGCTTTTTGTTAGTATTTTTATAGTTTCTTTTTTTGTAGAGATGAGGTTTCACTATGTTGCCCAGGCTAGTCTTGAACTCCTGGGCTCAAGCAATCCACCTGACTCGGCCTCCCAAAGTGCTGTGATTATAGGTGTGAGCCACCGTGCCTGGCTATAATTTTATTTTTTCACACTTCAATATTGATTCATTTTGGAATTCATTTGGTACAAGTTGTGCATTAAGACACTAACTTAATTTTCTTTTTTTTGGAGTCTCACTCTGTCACCCAGGCTGTAAGGCAGTGGCACATTCCCGGCCACCGCAGCCTCGACCTGCTGGGCTCCTGCGATCCTTCCACCTCAGCCTTTCAAGTAGCTGGAACTATAGGTGCATGTTACCACGCCCGGCTAATTTTTGATTTATTGTGGAGATGAGGTCTCACCAAGTTGCCCAGGTGGGTCTCAAACCCACGGGATCAGGCAATCCTCTCTCCTTGGCCCCCTAAAGTGCTGGGATTACAGACTGAGCCACGAGCCCAACCTAATTTTTAAAAAAATATTGCTATTCATCAGTTATTTCAACACCATTTATTGAATAAACCATATTTATTGTTTTAAAATGTCAATTTAATAAAAATATATCAATTTTATTATATAGTGAATTTCTGTTCGTGTTAAGTCTTTTTTTTTTTTTTTTTTTTTT
>NW_007249921.1:107635-110478 GCF_000164805.1 Carlito syrichta | reverse complement strand
CTGGAGTGCAGTGTCTGCTCCTGGCCACCGCAGCCTCGACCTGCTGGGCTCCGGGGATCCTTCTGCCTCAGCCTTCCCAGTAGCCGGAATTACAGGCATGCGCTACCACGCCCGGCTGATTTTTTGATTTATTGTAGAGATGAGGTCTCGCTGCCCAGGTGGGTCTTGCACCCGCAGGCTCAGGCAATCCACTCACCTCAGCCTCCCAAAGGCGCGGGATTACAGACTGAGCCACCGAACCTGGTTTGTGTTAAGTCTTTAGCTGTACTTTATAGCCTCTTCTACTAATTTGTCTTTTACTGGTCTATGTCACACTGTCATTAATTATTGTAGTGTTATACTATATTTTAGTATTTGGTAAGGGTAGACCCCCTTCAGTACTCTTCAGTACTCTTCGGTGTCATTATTTTCTTAACTTTTGCTTTCTTGTTTTTCCAAAGTAAATTTAGGAGCATGCACACATATGTGTATTCAAGTGTCTTCATTGAGAATGCATTAAATATATAGATTAATTTAGGGATAATTGGCACCTTTGTGACGTTGAATATTTCTGTTTAGGAACATGGTATTGCTTTTCCATTCATTCAAGTTTTTCTTGTTTCTTGGTAGCATTTGAAAGTTTTATATAGATTTTTATATTTTTTTCCTATGGTAGCAAAAAACCCCAAAGCCTTAGTTGCTTATGACAACAAAGATTTATTTTGTAATCATATTACATACAGTCTGTGGGTCAGTGACAACTCTTCTTCTGTTTCTGTTTCATATGTTCCTTCATTCCAGGGATTAGACTGAAGGAGTAGCCCCTATTTGGGACACATCATTTTCATGGTCAAGCAGAGAGAGCAAGAGAGGAGCTATTAGAAACATGCAATGGCTTATACATCTTTTGCTGAGACCTGGCATACTTCATGTTTGCTCACAAGCCCATTGACCACAATTCACATGACCAAGCCCAGCATCAGTGGCCTGTGGATGTATGTACCGATCCCATAGGAGGTGCTACAGGTCACACGACTAGCGGCATAGATATATAGTCCTTTGACAGCTTAGGGGTTGGGGGATGTTATGGGTAGCTTAAATAATAGAACAGTAATACAGCCTGCCACAACTTGTTATAAAAAATTCAGAGAATATAGAAGTATAGAAAAAAAATGTAAAAGTTCTCTCTCACCAGCCCCTTTAGATCCTTCTACCTGAAGACAACCACCATTAACAGTTTGCTTTTTCTATGAACATACAAATGTATACACAAATGTCTATATCTACATACATAAATATTCAACATACTGTCCTTTTTATAAAAACCGGAGGAGCATATCATGATATTGTTCTACATTTTGTGTTTTTTTTTTTTAACTTAATATATTTAGAATATATATTTTCGTGGCAGTAAACATAGAGCTGCCATTTTCTTTCCAAGAGTTGCTTTATTTTCTTTTGAGTAGGTGAATCATTTAACTCATTTCCTAATATTGGGCGTTAGCTTGGCCCTTTAATTTTTGCAAACTGTTCTGCAGTGCACATCATTGTGTGTAGACCACTCTTTGTGGCAACGTGCACAGATGCTCACGTTAATCGTACAGTAGATGGAGCGAGCTTCAGATAGATGTGAGCTTTTACCTACAGATGTAAGCTGGTCCATAATTCCTTGCTCATTCTCCTTGGTCACATCCATGTTAACCCCACTCAGGTCCAAAAGGTGTG
The DNA here is from genome assembly GCF_000164805.1 of Carlito syrichta. Lineage (NCBI taxonomy): Eukaryota > Metazoa > Chordata > Mammalia > Primates > Tarsiidae > Carlito > Carlito syrichta. The sequence goes on along the minus strand of NW_007249921.1, from coordinate 108,774 downwards.
ATCAATGACTGGCGCCGCTTCAAGCAGTTGGAGACAGAACAAAGGGAGGAGCAGTGCCGGGAGATGGAAAGGCTGATCAAGAAGCTGTCAATGACCTGCAGATCTCATCTGGATGAAGAGGAGGAGCAACAGAAACAGAGGGACCTCCAGGAGAAGATCAGTGGGAAGGTATAGCAGCATCCAGGCTTTTCTTAGAAGCTCCCTGGCTGCTAGATCTGGGTTAGTGATTCAAGAGCTGGAGGATGTTTGATTTGGCCTCCAAGAAGTTGTGCAGTGCTGTAAAAATTATAGAGCCATGTTATAACTCAGACATGCACAGTTTTGAATCTCAGTTCTGCCATGAGTAATTGTGGGAAAATTCTTATCTTTTGCATCTGGCTTTTCATTGCCTGAGATTATTTAGCTATGACTCAAAGCTAAAAGACCAGACAGGATTAGAGAGCAGATAAGAGGATTAAGCTAGGAGTCATTCACCTTGCCTAGAAGAATGATTTCAGGGCATTAGACTCGGTAAAGACCATAATAGCTCACTCTGCTAGGCCAAGATAGAGTGGAGAGCTATGAGATGGGAAGAAAATTGGCAACAAGTAAGAATGAACTCCAGATGGTGCTGGTTATGATACAGTAACAACTTCTGATCTAGTGTAGTCTTCCATCCCTTAATCCCTAATCTATACAAGATCTAGTATTTTTTTTTTTAGCGGAGTGGGAATGTCTTGCTGTATCAGAGCAGGAGAAGGAAGATGCTTTTAAGACTTAAGCCAGCTGCAGGGCATTGTACCCACTGCTCACAGCTGCTTTTTATACTGATGTGAGAGACCAAAATGAAGCAGCATCACATAATCACATAGATCAGTCTGGAGAGAGGCTGTCCTTCTGCTGATTTATCTGAAGTAGAACAGAATTGAAACTGAACGCCAAAATTAAGGGGAATGGTTAAGTAAAATATGACACAGTATATAATTTTATAAAAATATTTGGAAATTTGAGGAAATACTTATAATAATGATAAATTTTAACAGCAGGCTGTAGCTTAATTGGTACACCCATGACTGCTGTTATAAAAGCAAAACTAGCCGGGCTTGGTGGCTCAGCCTGTAATCCCGCGCCTTTGGGAGGCTGAGGTGGGTGAATTGCCT
>NW_007249921.1:102650-107351 GCF_000164805.1 Carlito syrichta | reverse complement strand
CCAACTCAAAAAAAAAAAAAAAAAAAAAAGCAAAACTATTTCAGCATGTGACTGGCAATAAAATGAAAAAAATTTTCAGAGAATGCATGTGAGCCATGTATGTGGTATGTTTGTTGGGAGATTGCTTTTTACAATTCTTTAATGTTAGCTGGGCGCAGTGGCTCATGTCTGTAATACAAGCACTTTGGGAGGCCAAAGTGGGAGGATTACTTGAGCCCAGGGGTTTGAGACCAGCTTAGGCAACTGCGAGACCTCATCTGTACAAAAAAATTTTAAAAATTAGCTTAGTGTGGTGGCACAAACCTGTAATCCCAGTTTAGGATGCTGAGGCAAAAGGATCATCTGAGCCCAGGAAGTCAAGCTGTGGTAAGCTGTGATTGTGCCACTGCACTCCAGCCTGGGCAACAAAGTGAGACCCTGACTCAAAAAAAACTTCCTTAATGCCTTGTCTTTCCAACAAAAACAAAACAGTGGATAAAATAATTCCTGTGAAGACTGACAAAAAGAAAAAAGCTCAGTCGAGCACAGTGGCTCATGCCTGTAATCCCAGCATTTTGGGAGGCAGAGGTGAGAGAATTGCCTGAGCCCAGGGGTTCAAGACAAGCCTGAGCAACTTGGTGAGACCTTGTCTCTACATTAAAAAAAAATTATTAGTCGGGTGTGGTGGCACATGCCTGTGGTTCCAGCTACTTTGGAAGGCTGAGGTGGAAGGATCGCCTGAGCCTAGCAGGTTGAGGCTGTAAGTGGCCGTGAGTGTGCCACTGTCCTCCAGTCTGGGTTGACAGAGTGAGACTCCGAATCAAAAAAAAGAAAAAAGCTCATGAAGGTATACTATCTGATACTGCCTATTTGAATTGAGGAACAGTATGATATTGTAGTTAAAAACCTGGATTTTTAAAGTCAGTTTGAATCCTGGTCTTACACTTACCTGGGTGAACTTGTGCAAATAATGTTAAGTTTTGGAACCTAATTTATAAAATGGGGATAATAAAAGTCTCTTCCCAATGAAATTATCATATAATTCAATGAGGTAGAATGCATCTAAAGCCGGTGCCTCATATACATGCAGTACATATTAACTATTATCGGTGTTCATTTTGCATATTTATGCTCACTTTCTGCTCTGCCTGCAGATGACTCTGAAGGAGTTTGCCATGATGAATGAGGACCAAGATGATGAAGAGTTTCTGCAGCAGTACCGGAAGCAGAGAATGGAAGAGATGCGACAGCAGCTTCACAAGGGGCCCCAATTCAAGCAGGTTTTTGAGATCCCTAGTGGAGAAGGGTTTTTAGACATGATTGATAAAGAACAGAAAAGCACTCTCATCATGGTCCATATTTATGAGGATGGCATTCCGGGTACTGAAGCCATGAATGGTTGCATGATATGTCTAGCTATGGAGTACCCGGCTGTCAAATTCTGCCGGGTGAAGAGCTCAGTTATTGGGGCCAGCAGTCGGTTCACCAGGAATGCCCTTCCTGCCCTGTTGATCTACAAGGGTGGTGAATTGATTGGCAATTTTGTTCGAGTTACTGACCAGCTAGGGGAAGATTTCTTTGCCGTGGACCTTGAGGCTTTTCTCCAGGAATTTGGATTACTCCCAGAAAAGGAAGTCTTGGTGCTGACATCTGTTTGTAACTCTGCTACCTATCACAGTGAAGACAGTGATCTGGAAATTGATTGAACTGATAGTCTAGTTGTAAAAGTTTCTCATTGTTTGATCTGAAACACACATGCCATTGTTTATTTTTGTTCCTTCCTGTGTCTTCTGGTTTTTTAGCTGTCTTTATAGTCCCTTTTATTTTATGTAAAATCAGGTAATTCTTAGATTAAATGAGAATATGACTCACCTTGTAGCTAGCAATAAAGTGACTTAAAATTGTATAAATAGGAAGCCAGGCTTTTGAACTATTTACTTAAGATTCTCTGGGATTACATCTCTTCCAGGCAATATTTACATAGCATCCTAAAGACAGTGTCCTGAAAATTGTTTTCAGATGATCGTAGAGGTCTCTGTCAAGTCTGAAAATGTAATTCTCTAGTTAGTGTGTTATTTGCATCGTCAGTAGTGGTACATTTCCATAATCAAATGATTATAAATTATATTTACCTGTAGTCAGATCCATAGTCCTAGAAGGCAGTTAAATTTTTTTTTCCTCTAGACCTTTTTTTCCACCAGGGTCTTCACAAATCCTGATGATGTGTGTTTGCCCTGTTAGGAGAGGTGGCCTCTGGTCCTGCATTACCAAGTCTGCTCTCATGATGCCGGAAGGCAAGTGTTATAGAGCTAGGTTGGAGCTAGAAAACTGTATAAGGGAGGACTTTTCTTTCTTTCTTTTTTTTTTTTTTTTTGAGTTCGAGTCTTACTCTGTCGCCCAGGCTGTAGTGCAGTGGCACGCTCACCGCCACCACAGCCTCGACCTGCTGGGCTCAGGTGGTTCTTCCACTTCAGCCTTCCAAGAAGCTGGAACTATAGGCATGTGCCACCACGCCTGGCTAATTTTTTTATTTATTGTAGAGTTGAGGTCTCGCCAAGTTGCCCATGCTGGTCTCAAATCTGTGGACTCGGGCAGTCCTCTCACCTCAGCCTCCCATTATGCTGGGATTATAGGCATGAGCCACTGTGCCCAACCCCAGAACTTTTCATTAAGATGCTCCTGCATGTCTTTGTCTTTCTTTTATTTAACAAGATTATAATCTATATTTTTATTATTTTTTTTATTTTTATTTTTTTGAGTTGGAGTCTCACTCTTTCACCCAGACTGGAGTGCAGTGGCTGCTTCCAGCCACTGCAGCCTCGACCTGCTGGGGTCCGGCAATCCTTCCGCCTCAGCCTTCCAAGTAGCTGGAACTACAGGTGCATGCTACCACGCCCAGTTAATTTTTGATTTATTGTAGAGATGAGGTCTTGCCAAGTTGCCCAAGTGGGTCTCGAACCTGCGGGCTCAGGCAATCCACTCACTTCAGCCTCCCAAAGGCGTGGGATTACAGGCTGAACCACCGAGCCCGACTAATCTATATTTTTAGAAATACATTTTTTTTTTGCTTATTGGAAAAGACATTCACATTCAGTAGAGGAAAATTGACCAAAATATAGAAGAAAAAAATAAGACAATTAAAATAATCTCTAACCCTACCATTCAGAATAAAACACTATTAATATTTTGTTATATTTCCTGCCAGGATGTTTTCTATGTGTACACAGATGTTTTGTTTGTTTATTTTTAAACAAAACAATGGGATCATTCTGAACATACTGTTTTATAGTATGGTCAGCTAATAATATATCAGACTTTTTTCCATGTTAAGTATTCTGCTACAGTTTCTTAATGGCTATTGATATTACATTGTATAGATGTGCTATAATTTGCTTGGTGGTTGTCTCTTCAAAAGAAAGACAGCACTTTTTTTAAATTACAAAAATAACATATTCATTGTAGAATATGTAATAAAAGTTGTTAAAAAGAGACTTATTGATTCCAAATTAGCAGAAAGTTTAAAAAAAGGACTTAAAAGTCATATACTTTCACCAACCAGAATTAATCTCTCTTGTCTTTGTTTTTTTTTTTTTGAGTTGGAGTCTCACTCGTCACCCAGACTGGAGTGCAGTGGCCGCTCCCGGCCACCGCAGCCTCGACCTGCTGGGCTCCGGTGATCCTTCCAGCCTTCTGAGTAGCCGGAATTACAGGCATGTGCTACCACGCCTGGCTGATTTTTTTGATTTATTGTAGAGATGTGGTCTTGCTGCCCAGGCAGGTCTCGAACCCACGGGCTCAGGCAATCCACTCACCTCAGCCTCCCAAAGGCACGGGATTACAGGCTGAGCCACCGAGCCTGGCTCTCTTGTCATATTTACAGGCATCTTTCTAGTCTTCTGTGTATTTATAATGATTGTAATTTGAGTTTTTCTTTTTTGACTTAAAAATGTGTATCCAAGGATAAGAGAAAATGGAATCTGGAATTAAATTAGCTTTAAAATTCACAGTTTTACTACATTTTACAATTTAGATGTTAAGTGAAACTCTGTAGCTTTAGACATAGCACTTTGACTGTAACACGGTGATAGATGAGCTACAGAGTTCCTGCTGTAAGGGTGGGTATAAAGGGCTTTACCAGTCTTCCCTCAGGCACTGAAACATCCAGAATCTTGAGGCACCCCAAGTCAGAGAAGTCTGCTTTTGTTCCTGTTGAGCCCCAGCATTGGGCAATTAGTCACACTTTTTCTTTCTGTTTCCTCTGTCTCTTTTAAAAGTGTAAAATCAAAATCAAAATTAGAAAAAAAATTACAGTTTTGACTTTTCTGGCTGTTCAGGAATTGGTCAACTGTAGAAGAGTCTTGCAAATATCTGTTGTATTTAATCAACAAAAAGATTGCATTTTTTTTTAAGCTAAGAAAGCTCAATGTAGAAAGTATGTAAAGATTATTAGAAATTGACGAAACTATGCCTTAAAAAAATAAAAACAATTATTAGAAGCAAAGAGAACTGTTGTCAGTACTCTAGTTTATTTCCTTCCGTTATTTTCTCCTTCCATTTTTTTGTTTTTTTTTTTTTGAGTTGGAGTCTCACTCTGTCGCCCAGACTGCTGGGCTCGGCGATCCTTCTGCCTCAGCCTTCCAAGTAGCTGGAACTACAGGTGCGTGCTACCACTCCTGGCTAATTTTTTGATTTATATAGAGATGAGGTCTCGCCAAGTTGCCC
>NW_007249921.1:86067-102630 GCF_000164805.1 Carlito syrichta | reverse complement strand
GCCCAGGCGGGTCTTGAACCCATGGGCTCAGGCAATCCACTCACCTCAGCCTCCCAAAGAGCGGGATTACAGGCTGAGCCACCAAGCCTGGCTTCCTTCCATTATTTTTTAATAGCACTAAGTAATTATTGAATTTAGTTCTGTGCCCTATCTTATTATTGTATTGTAAATACTTTGACATGTTTTAAAAATTCTAAAATAATTTTCACTGGCTTCATAATAATTTATCATTTGGATATATCATCATTTATTTAGTCTCAATATTAGATCCCCAGTTTTTTGCTAACATACATCTTTGTGTTTTGAGCTATATTTTGGATCATTCTCATAGATGTCTAGAAGAGGAATTACTGGACAGATAAATAGGGCTCTTTTAAATTAGACTTTATAAATTATTTCTCTTCTCAATGGAAATTAAAATATGTACTCACATAAAGAAGCTTGACTTTTTTTTTTTTGAGTTGGAGTGTCACTCTGTCGCCCAGGCTAGAGGGCAGTGGCACGCTCCCAGCCACCGCAGCCTCCACTTGCTGGGCTCCGGTGATCCATCTGCCTCAGCCTTCCAAGTAGCTGGAACTACAGGCGAGCGCTACCACGCCCGGCTAATTTTTTTTGATTTTATTGCAGAGATGAGGTCTCACCAAATTGGCCAGGCGGGTCTTGAACCCACGGGCTCAGGCAATCCACTCACCTCAGCCTCCCAAAGGTGCAGGATTACAGGCTGAGCCACGGAGAACAAGTTCTAGTGTAGTGAAAACAGCATGGGCTTTTGGAGTCTGACACATCTGTCTCTATCACTCTGTAGTGGTGTTAGCTTCTGGTGAGGAACTTAGCCTTCTTGAAGCTCATTTTTCTCATCTACAATGGAAACAAAAATACCTGGTTTGTGGAGTTGTTCTGTGACAGTGGTTCTTATGTGTGGTCCCATGAGTAGCACCAGTAGTAGTGGCGGCTTCAGCATCACCTGGGAACTTGTTAGGAATGCAAATTCTTGGATTTCACCCTGTACCTACTGAATCAGGAATTCTGCAAGTGGCTCAGCAAACTGTTTTTATAAGTCCTGCAGGTGATTCTGAGGCCTGTTCAAGTTTGAGAATCACAGACTTAAGGATTAAGGTGAGTGACTGCATATATCACAAAACTAGTACTCACTGCTACTGATTTTCTTTTAAGTGTAGGGGAGTGAAGGAGTTGAAATGAGATAGTGCTTAGATTGCTTCTCTTCCTCTCTATTTTATGTGATTCTGCTTTTTAGCCGTGGAATTGGGGTAAGGAAAGAGGAAATAATATTTGCCTATCACAGACTGTCACAGTAATCTCCCAGATTTCACTTCTCTGTGGAATGAAATTCTCATGAAGGCATGAACTTTGTTTTCTTCCCTGTATATGGCATAGAGGGTAAGGGCCTGGATTTGAGGCATGGGCTAATCACCACTAGCTTTGGTGCAAGATACTGAATTCTCTATGACTTAGTTTTTTCCTCCATCTGTGAAACGAGGATAGTAACATGAATCACTTATTGATAGGGTTTGTAGGGGGATGGGAGAGGAGGTTGTAGTTAAAACAACTCATCATATAAACCTTGCAAAGGGAGCACAGAGTTGCAAAGGCCCGAAAAGCTAATACTGTGCCTGTTAACTATTGATTTACTGCCAATATCTGCTTTCCTGGAGACCTGCATTCCAAAGCTATGTGACTGTCTGTCGGTATTTGCTCTCCTAAAGCTGCATTTCAGAGACAAGTGATTAACAACATCTCTGCTAGTGACTGGTTTAGGGAGGACATCTGCACTTCAAGGCCGTGGGACCAGCCTCAACAGTGCTGACATCTGCATTTCAAGGCCAGGCGACTGATGGCTCAAACTCCCTAAACTGCTTCTTGGTGCCCAGTTAACTTGGACTGAGGTTTATAAGTGGCCTGCTAGAAAACAAAGGCCGCTGGTTTCTCTCTATAGAGCCAGCCACTCCCCACTTATTTTTTAGCCGGGCTTGGTGGCTCAGCCTGTGATCCCGCGCCTTTGGGAGGCTGAGGTGAGTGGATTGCCTGAGCCTGCGGGTTCGAGACCCACCTGGGCAGCAAGACCTCATCTCTACAATAAATCAAAAAATCAGTCGGGTGTGGTAGCACGCGCCTATAATTCCGCCTATAATTCCGGCTACTTGGAAGGCTGAGGCGGAAGGATCGCCAGAGCCCAGCAGGTCGAAGGCTGCGGTGGCCAGGAGCGGCCACTGCACTCCAGTCTGGGCAACAGAGTGAGACTCCAATTCAAAAAAAAAAAATAAACCTTTTTAACCACCAGCTGCTCATCTCTTCCTTCTCAGCATATGTTACACTTAAAGTATTTAAAACAACTAGTCTTTAAATAAGTGCTTTTATTGTCCCAGTGCCCACAACTGTGCCTGGCACTTGGTAAAAGATCAGTTAACATTTAAGAATGAACATATTGGCTCATTGAATGACACATCTTTTCAAAATAGTAAGTAGTCACTTTTCAAGGATGTGGAAACTAAGACTTAGTGGGGTTGAGTGACATTTCAAAGTGTACAACTGGAGGTCAGGGCAGGATTTAAAATCAGGTTTATGTAGTTCCAAATTTGTATTATTTCTATGATGTCATGGTCTTGGTAGAGAAAGCAAAATGATCAACTGTCAAACAGAAACATTAAAAAAAAAAAGGTAGTGGAGAGAATAGGTTAGAGGAAGAAGATAAAGAGACTTTAAAGAAGAAAAAAAAGTTAAGCTGAGTGGAGCTTTGGGTCTCTTGGACCTGTCTCTGTTTCAGGCCAGAATCTCCTCCCAACTTGGTGTGGCTGTTACCCACAGTGTACCTTTGCAGAGGGGAGCCCTCTCCCTAACCATGACTCCAGAGAGTCCTTTCTCCCAAAGTTTGTCTCGTCTCCGCTTCCCTCTCCCCCATTACCTACTTATCCTGTTAACAAGTGGTAGTCATAGGGAGAATCGTTAATATGGATTCTAACTCTCTGTTGGTAACCAGCTGAGAGTACCCTTGGAAAAGTATCTGTTTCTCCCTCGGCCTTAGTTTCCCCGTTTGTGGAATGTGGGGTTTAATTAGATGATATCTTAAGACCTTCTGGATTCTTAGATTTTATTAATCAGTGAATTTTTTAAAATCCACCTTTTAGCCAGGCTTGATGATATGCACTGTAGCCCCAGCTACTCTAGAGGCTGAGACGAGAGGATTGCTTGAGCCCAGGAGTTTGAGGAGTATATTTGCACCACTGCACTCTTTAAAAAAAAACAAAACAACCCAAAACAAAAAACCCAACAAAACAATTATTTTGAAAACTTTAAAACCAAAGGAAAATTACAAGAATATTACAATGAACACCTCTATCTCCTTCACTTGGCTTCACCAATAGTTAACATTTTGCTACATTTGCTATATGTTTTTTGTGGAACTATGTGAATGTCAGTTGCAGACATCTTCACTTTGCCCCTAAATACTTCACTGCCAGGCCAGGCGCAGTGGCTCACGCTTATAATCCCAGCACTTTGGGAGGCTGAGGTGAGAGGATTGCCTGAGCCCATGGGTTCGAGACCAGCCTGGGCAACTTGGTGAGACCTCATCTCTACAAAAAAAAAAAAAAATTAGCTGGGTATGGTGGCACATGCCTGTAATTCCAGGTACTTGGAAGACTGAGGCCAAGGGATCACCTGAGTCCAGCAGGTTGAGTCTGCGGAGGCTGTGAGGATGCCACTGTACTCCAGTCTGGGCGACATAGTGAGAACTTCAACTCTAAAAAACAAAACAAAACAAAACAAAAGAACTTCACTGCCTCTCCTAAGAAAAAGGTCATGATCCCTTGTAACAATACCATTATCACACTCAAGAAAATAAACAGTAATTCAACAATATCTAAAATACAGGTCATATTAAATTTTCTCTACTGCTTCCCAAAATTTCTTTATTAATCTTTTAAAAAAATTAGGATCCAATCAAGTTCACACACATTGCATTTTTGTCACTTTGGTCTCTTTTTTTTTGAGTCTGGTGGGTCTCACTCTGTCACCCAGTCTGTAGTGCAGTGGTGTGATCACAGCTCACTGCAACCTCCACCTCCTGGGCTCAGGCGATCTTTCCACCTCAGCTCCCAAGTAGCTAGAACTACAGGTGTGCACCACCATGCCTGGCTAACTTTGTGATTTTTTTTTTTTTTTAGAGATGAGGTCTTTCTATGTTGCCTAGGCTAGTTTTAAACTCCTGGACTCAAGCAATAATCCAGCCTTAGCCTACCAGCATGCTGGGATTTCAAGAGGGAGACACTATGCCTGGCCACTTTAGTTTCTTTTAAGCTAGAGCAGTCCCCTTGCCCTTGTTCTTGCTTCTCATATCAGTGGCTTCTTCATCACTGATTAATTTAAGTGGGTGAGGCTGGATTTGAGTCTGGGTGCAAGAAGAGATGAGTCAGCAGTCAGGTCCATTGTGCCTGGCCCCTTGGCATCTTGCCCTCCTGCTCATACATATTCTTCTGTGGTTTTTGAAGAGTCCAGGCCAACTGTCTTGTAGAATGCTCCACATTTCGATTTCTCAGATTGTTTCCTCATTTTTGGCAATAATACAATAAGAGGCGATGTGTAGTTCTTGCTACATCAAGTTGCAGGTGCCTGATGCCAGTTTGCTGATGTTAAGTTTAATCACTTGGTTAAGGTGGTAAATGCCAGATCTTCATAATGTAAAATTATTTTACCTTTTGTAGGTAGAAAGTAATCTGTGATGTGATACTTTGAGACTGTGTGAATATTCTCTTCTCCTAACAGCCTTTCACTTAATAGTTCTAGTTAGCATCCATTGATCACCCTTGCCTGAACCAAATTATTACAGGAGTATGCAAAAGGGTAATTTTCTAATTATATTATTTATTTACCATTTATCAACAGGCAATTTTCTGCAAAGAAAAGCTCCAGTTTCCTTTTTCTCTCTCTGAGTTTCACTATGGACATATAGATATGCTGTCTCTGAGTATCACATGTGGACAATGTCTGTTATCATAATTCTTTGTGGTACCTTTGGCCATTATCAGCCTTTTCAAGCAAGTTCCCCTGTCCTTTAGAGATGACCCATTTGATTTTGAGTCCTTCCTTTCTTTTCTGGCCTAAGATGTTTCAGAATCATGTGATACTTTCCCTGCTTATTACTTGGAATTAGCCATTTTTCAAGAAGCTGTGGTTCCTTTTTGGTGGAGAATGGCATTTAGAACTAAAATCAGGGTACTCTGTGTGCTCATTGTTATGGGGGTGTCATTGTTTCTAGACCTTTTCAGTGGACCAAGTAGAAACATACGTATTTTAAAAAATCATGAGTTCAATCACAAAAAGAGAAGACTGAATACCCCATCTTCTTACTTATAATGTGGCAGAGAGGGGCTAAAAACAGTTAAAATTAATTCCTTTTAAAAATCCACCTGCAAGCTCCAAAATCTGCTAGACATGGGGCTTGAGAAAACCAAATAGCCAAAGGTCACTTTCCTGGAAATGCAAGATAGTACTTCATTCACAACCTTACCCCCACATCCCCTACGCTTTGTGAAGTTTACAACCCCTGCTTGTCATGTATACCCTGGAGACAATTTCTTCTTTGAAAATCTGGTTTTGCTGAATACAACCTCGCAAATTCCAAGGAAAAATGTATAGCCATACAACCCAACCCCTTCCCTTACCTAAACTAACAGACAAAACCTCTCTCCTCTTTCTCCTGGTTGCTCAGCCTTGGAGCATTAGCCCACTGAGTCACGCCAGTGCTAATAAACCGCTACTTCCTAAGATAACCTCGGTGTCATGGTCTCTTTGTTTTCCCGCAATAATAAGTTGGCTCTAAACCTTGGGCATGTGAGCACAAATGTAAATACAACTGATGCTGGGTGCTGCTAATGTGGAAGCATGGGAGAGAGATGGAGAATAAGAATAAAGGTCACACAACCACCCATTGGGTACCAGATCCACTACCAGGGGGAGAAAGGGCTCACTAGAAGCCCAAACCTCACTTGCATGCAATTTACTTATATAGCAAATTCTCACATGTACCCCCAACTCTAAAATAAAGAATAACAAGATAAAATAAAACTTTATAGGCAAACACAGAAAAAAAAATACAATACTAGAAAATTTCAAAAAGTTCTTGAAAAAGTTGAATTAAAAATATAAAAATAAGGTTGAGCGCAGTGGCTCAAGCCTATAATCCCAGCACTTTGGGAGACTGAGGCAAGAGGATTGCCTGAGCCCAGGGGTTCAAGACCAGCCTAGGTAACTTGGTGAGACCGTGTCTCTACTATATATTACAAAATTAGCTGGGCATGGTAGTGCGCACCTGTAGTTCTGGCTACTTGGAAGACTGAGGCAGAAGGATCGTCTGAGCCCAGCAGGTTGGCGCTGGGGTGTCTGAGCATAGCACTACACTCCAGCCTAGGTGATGGAGTGAGACTCTGACTCAAAAAAAAAAAAATGTATATAAAATAAAAAAATATAAACTTTATTTCTCAACATAAATTCCATCAAGTTCAAGTTATTTTTGTACCTGCCATTTAGTCTACCACTAAAAAGCTGAGGGTCGTGGAAATTTACTCGTGTCAACGCAGTATTATGTACATTATTAACTGAAGAAAAATGGGTGTCCTTTGTAGATTTTTAATTTTTATTTTATTTTTTATTTTAAAGATGTGGGGTACAACTCAGGGTAGGTACACAAACGTTGATTATGCTGGTACCCTTGTTGATGAGGTGTGCCCCTCCCTCTCCTGGCAGTTTCCCTCAACTGCCAATCCCACCCCCTCTCCCCTGGCAGTTTCTCGATACTGCCAATCCTTTTCTTATAGTATTATAATTGTTCAAGGTCCGCTTATGAGGGAGAACATATGGAAATCTGTTCTTTGTTTCTGTGATAAATCACTGAGCATGATCAACTCTAAGCTCATACAAGTTGCTGCAAAGTTCATATGTTTGTCCTTCTTTATGGCTGCATAATATTCCATTGTGCATATGTGCCACGTTTTTTATTTCAGTCTGGCTTCGATGGGCAGCATGGTTGGTTCCATGTTTTTACTGCTGTGAATAGAGCTGCAACAAACATATGTGTATCTTTTTTGTAGAATGATTTGAGATCATGGTCGTTTATGTTTCCATATGAATTTCTGTGTTGTCATTTCCAGGTCTGAGAAGAATGATGTTGGTAATTTAATGGGTACTGCATTGAATCTGTAGATTGTCTTTGGTAGGATGAACATTTTTACAACGTTGATTCTTCCTAACCATGAGCATGGAATATTTTTCCATTTGTTTGTGGTCTTCTTGAATTTCTTTGAGCAGTATTTTATAGTTCTTATTGTAAAGGTCTTTAACTTCTCTGGTTAGGAAGATGCTGAGGTATTTCATTTGTGTGTGTGTGTGTGTGTGTGTGTGTGTGTGTGTGTGTCTATTGTGAATGGGATTGTGCTTTTTATTTGGGTCGCTACCTGCTTGTGGTTGGTGTATAGGAATGCAACTGTCTTTTGCACATTTATTTTATACCGAGACTTTGCCAAAGTCCTTTATCAGTGCAAGCAGGTTTTTGACAGATTCTCTTGGATTTTCAAGGTATAGGATATTATCAGCAAAGAGGAATAACTTGACTTCCTCTTTTCCTACTTGGATACCCCGATTTTCTTCTCTTGTCTAATTACCCTAGCTAGGACTTCTAACACAATATTGAACAAGAGGGGTGAGAGTGGGCAACCTCGTTTTGTTCCAGTTTTCAGGGGGAAATGTTTCCAGTTTCTGTCCATTTAGCAATATGTTAGCTGTGGGTTTGTCGTAGATGGCACTTACTATTTTGAGTTATGTTCCTTCTATACCTAGGTCTTTGAGGGTTTTTATCAAGAAGGATGTTGGACTATTTTTTTGAGTTGCAGTCTCACTCTGTCGCCCAGACTGGAGTGCAGTGGCTGCTCCCAGCCACCGCAGCCTCGACCTGCTGGGCTCTGGTGATCCTTCTGCTTCAGCCTTCCAAGTAGCTGGAACTACAGGTGCATGCTACCACGCCCGGCTAATTTTTTTTGATTTATTGTAGAGATGAGGTCTTGCCAAGTTGCCCAGGCAGGTTTCGAACCCATGGGCTCAGGCAATCCACTCACCTCAGCCTCCCAAAGCGCGGGATTATAGGCTGAGCCACCGAGCGGGCTAGGATGTTGGATTTTATCAAAAACTTTTTTTGGATTCTGATGATATAATTATCCTGTTATGGTTTTTACATCTGTTGATGTATTTAATTACATTTATGGTCTTGCGAATGTTGAACCAGTCTTGCATTCTAGGGATGAAGTCTACTTGGTCATGGTGGATGATTTTTGAGATGTGCTTTTGGATCCAATTTGCTAGAATCTTGTTGAGGATTTTTGCATCTATGTTCATAAGGGATATTGGCCTGTAGTTCTTTTATTCTGTTGGATATTTACCCAGTTTGGGTTTCAGTGTGATGTTATAACTTTGTAAAATGATTTGGGGAGAATTCCATCTTTCTCAATTGCCTGGAATACTTTCAAAAGGATTGGTATCAGCTCCTCCTTGTACGTTGTGTAGAATTCTGCTGGAAAGCCATCCGGTCCAGGGTTTTTTTTTTGTAGGTAGTTTTGTTATGACAGAGTCAATTTTCTGGGTTGTTATCAGTCTATTTAGTGTCTCAATGACTTTTTGTTTCAATCTGGGGAGATTGTATGATGTCAGAAAGTCCTCCATTTCATTTAGGTTATCAAGTTTGTTTTCATATAGGTGTGCATAGTAATCTCTGATAATCTTTTATATTGTCAGGGTCAGTTGTGATTTGACCTTTTGTATTGCTGATTGTGTTTATTTGGGCTTCTTTTGGTCATTCTGGCTAGGGGTCCATCAATTTTGTTAATTCTTTCAAACAACCAGCTTTTTATTATGTTGATGTTTTCTATGATATTTTTATCTTCTATGTCCTGTATTTGGGCTCTTATTTTGGTGATTTGGATTCTTCTGCTAAAGTTGGTGTTTTGGTGGTCTTCTGTTTCCAGCTCCCTTAGGTGATTTGTTAGGTTATCAGCTTGTGATCTTTCTAATTTCTTGATGTGTGCTCATAGAGATACAAATTCTCCTCTTAGAACTGATTTCATGGCATCCCAGAGGTCTTGGTAAGATGTTTCTTCATTTTCATTTGTTTCTAGGAATCTTTTAATTTCTGCTTTGATTTCAGTGTTGACCCAGTAGTTGTTCAGCATCATGTTGTTTAGTGTCTATGTCTTTGTGGGCTTTGGGGAAATTTTGTTGTTGTTGATATTTATTTTTATTCCACTATGGTCTGAGAAGGTGCATGGCAATATTTCAACCGTATGGAATTTGTTTATGCTTGATTTATGACCAGAGGTGTAATTGATCTTGGAGTACATTCTGTGTGGTGATGAGTAGATTGTATATTCTGTGGTTGTTGGGTGGAATAATCTGTAGGTATAGTCCATTTGGTTGTGTGTCAAGTTTAGGTTCTGGATCTTCTTGTTGATATTTTGCCTCGAATATCTGTCCAGAGCTGTTAGTGTAGTATTCAAATCCCCTGCTATAATAGTGTTAGAGCCAATATCTTTTTTGAGTTTACTTAGTAGCTGCTTTATAAATGCTACTGCTCCTGTATTGGGTGCATATATGTTTAGGATGGATAGTTCTTGTTAATGGATTGAACATTTCATCATTATGTAGTGTCCTTTTGTAGCTTTTTAAATTTTTGATAGCTTAAAGATTGTTTGGTCTGATATTACAATCGTGACTCCTGCCTTCTTTTGTGATCCATTTGCCTGAAAAATCATTTTCCTTCCTTTAACTATGAGTCTGTGTGCATCCATTGTGGTGAGATGAGTTTCCTGGATGCACAAATAATTGGGTCATAGTTTCTTATCCAGTTTGCCATTCTGTGTTTTTTCAGTGGTGCATTTAGTTCATTTACATTCAGGCTGATTATTGAAATGTGATTGTTTATCCCTGTCATTAGGTTCTTATAAAGTTTTTTATTTGTTTGCTTGTTTTCTTTTGGCTTTGGGGTTGATGTATGTGTGTGTTTTTTAGTTTATTGTTGTGATGTATTCTCTGTTGATTCTGTGCTCCGCTGTTCTCTTGGGAAGTGTGTGGTCATTCTTTTTTTCTTCTTTCTTCTGTGCTTAATACCTTTTTAAGTGTCTCCTTTAGAGCTGGTCTGGATGCTGTATAATCTCTTAGAGATTAGATGTCTGAGAAGGATTTTAATTCTCCATCACTGATGAAGCTGAGCTTGGTTGGGTAGGAAATTCTTGGTTGAAATTGTTTATTTTTGAGGACTTTGAATATTGGACCCCAGTCCCTTCTTGTTTGTAGCGTTTCTGCTGATAGGTCTGCTGCTATTCTGATGAGTTTTCCCCAGTAGGTAGTCTGACCTTTCTCTCTTGCTGCCTTTAGGATTTTTTCTTTTGTGTCTACTTTGTATAGGTGAATTACTGTATCTAGGGGTTGGTCTTCTCTTTTGATGTCTTGTGGGGTTTCTCTGTATCTCTTGTGTTTGGTTGGTCACATCTCTGGTGAGATAGGGAAAGTTTTCTTGGATTATCCCCTGGTGTACTTGCTGCAAATTGTTCTTCATTTCTCTTTCTTCTTCTGGGATTCCAATCAGGCATAGATTTGACCTCTTGATATAATCACACATCTTTTGTAGGCTTTGTTCTTTCTTTCTGAGCTTCTTTCTATTTTTTTTAAGAAATTGGGTTAAATCCATGTTCTGGTCTTCAAATTCTGAGATTCTTCCTTCACCTAGATTTATTCTACTTTCCATGCTCATTATCTTGTTATTTATTTCCTGGATGAAATTTTTAATTGCCAAAATCTCTGTTACAAGTTCTTTCAGTGTTGCATCTTGTCTTTCTTGAATCTTATTCACTCTTTCCATCCATTCCCTAATCCCTGTTGTATTCTGGGACCAGTCATTTGTGACTTCCGTTATTTGGGCTCCAAGGTCTGATTTTCAGGAGTTTTCTCTAAAGTAGCCAAAAAGAGTCACATCAGGACGGTAGTGGATGCTTAATTATTTCCCATTGAAACTCACAGCATTGCCCTTGTTTGATAAGTCCTTGGTGGAGAAGGACTCTGGTGAAGCCTTGCCGGGTGTTTTACTGTTAAAGCTTTCGCTCACTTTCTCACAACACTCTCATAATAAGAAAGTGTTATCATTTTTTGGCCCTCTAGAAAGTCAGCAAACAAAATGCCTTGAACATAAACAAACAAACAAACAAACAAAAAACAACTGCCATAACTTTACTCTTGACTGGTTCACTCAGACTTTTTTTGGACCACTTCCATCTCTTGGTACCCATTGCTTTGACTGTGCTTTGTCTTCGGGATTATGCTGGCAAAGCTATGCTTCACCGCCTTTTACACTTCTTAAAAAAATACTTCAGTATTTCAATCCTAGTCATTTAAAATTTCCATTGAAAGATCTGAGTTTGTCTGTAGCTGATCTGGATATAATAGTTTTGGCACCCATCAAATGGAAAGTGTGCTCAACTTTATTTTTTCATTCAGAGTTGTGTAAGCTGAACCAACAGAGATGTCTATGCTGTTGACTGTTATTTCTGCTGTTAATCATCAGTCTTCAATTAGGTCAGGAACAAGATTAATTTTTTTCTGCACAAATTGATATGGATGACCTGGTGCTGTGAGATTAATTTTCAACATTGTCTCATGCCTTCTTAAAACAAACTATCCATTTGTAAACTGCTGATTTCTTTGGGGGCATTGTCTTCATAAACTTTTTGTAAATCATCTGTAGCTTCACCAATTTTCCATCCTAGCTTCACCATAAATTTGATATTTGTTCTTGCTTCAATTTGAACAGAATTCATGTTGTTCTTTTAGGACCTTTTTTCAAACCAATGTCTTATCCTTCTTAGGTTCTCAGACTAGATCCTGTTTCAGACGTGTTATAACAAGTTAGTATGAAAGGTTTTTTTTTTTGGTACGATAAAATTTTGAAATAAAAAAATGAGTTCATAGTGATACTTCCAATGGACCCTCCATTTCCAACATTTATATATTTATTAAATTTTACTGTCATTTAATACATAATTGTTTTCATAATTATGTCTATTAGCAATAACAACTCTAAGGTTTCTTTTTTTTTTTTTGAGTTGGAGTCTCACTCTGTCACCCAGACTGGAGTACAGTGGCCGCTCCTGGCCACCGCAGCCTCAACCTGCTGGGCTCCGGCGATCCTTCCACCTCAGCCTTCCAAGTAGCTGGAACTACAGGTGCGCGCTACCACACCCGGCTAATTTTTTGATTTATTGTGGAGATGAGGTCTCGCCTGCCCAGGCAGGTCACAAACAACTCTAAGATTTCTTTGCAGTTATTGTTATTGTTTTTGTCCTTAGAGTATATCCCACAAAGAATGAACAGAGTATTGAGTTTAAAAAAAGCATTTGAATTAATTTTTTTGTGTGTTTATGCTATTAATTTGTTATAAAAGCAGATTCATTTATTTCTGTATGATTAAATTTTAGAATTTACCTTATAAATCTTTTGATTTCACTTTTTTGAACATGTAAAACATTGACCTAGTTTAAAAGCTGACACAATATAAAAATGTTTTCTCAGAGAAGTCTTACTCTCATCTATTCTCTCCACTCCATTTTTTAAAATCTTTTTTTTTTTTTTTTTTTGAGTCACAGCCTCATTCTGTCACCCAGGCTGGAGTGCAGTGGCAGGATCACTGTTTACCACACCCTTGACCTCCTGAGCTCACATCATCCTTTTGCCTCAGCCTCCTGAGTAGCTGGGACTACAGACATGCACCACCACACCTAGCTAATTTTTAGATTTTTTGTAGAGATGAGGTCTCACTATGTTGCCTAAGCTGGTCTTGAACATCTGGGCTCAAGCAGTCCTCCTGTGTTGGCCTCCCAAAGTGCTGGGATTGCAGGTGTGAAACATAAGGCCTGGCCCATCAATCATTTACTTTTGATTGTGAATGACTGTGGGCAAACTTCTTGGTCTCCCTGAGTTTTGATCTCCCAAATGAGGATTATCATAGTAACTATCTCATAGGGTGGCTGGAAGCTTTCAACGAGCTAAAGTTTTTAGCATGAGACCCCTAGCAAAGATTTCACAGATTTCATCTGTTTTTTTTCCAACTGTCCATCCTAAATAAAACACTGATCCCACTTATTTAATAAAAGGGCTTTTAAGTTGGGTGTGGTGGCTCATGGCTGTAATCCCAGCACTTTGGGAGGCGGAGACAAGAGGATTGCCCGGGTCCATGAGTTTGAGACCAGCCTGGGCAACTTGGTAAGACCTCATCTCTACAATAAATCAAAAAATTAGCTGGGCATGGTGATGCATGCCAGTGGTTCCAGCCACTTGGAAGGCTGAGGCAGAAGGATCACCTGAGCCCAGCAGGTCTAGGTTGCTGTGGTCATGAGCGTGCCACTGCACTCCAGCTTGGGTAACAGTGTGAAAATCCTACACAGAAAAAAAAAAAAAAAGACTTTAAGACTCCAATTCCCCATGGACAACTCAGAAACCTTATTTGTCCTTTAAAATTCACCTCAAATCTCACATCCTCTCTGGATCCTTAGTCTTTTCTATCTCTTCAGAGAGAAGCATTCATACCATTTTGTGTGTTCCTACTGGCTATGGCAACATTAGTCAAGAAAAGATTTGAGGGTTCCAAGACTGGATCCACCAAACATGAACTGTACCTCAGTTTTCCCACCTGTACAGGAGGAATAACAGGAATGAGAGGTTGATGAGTTTATACCCATAAAGTTTAGCACTTTGCTTAACACATAGAAATGTCTCAGTAAATTATCTATAGTTGTTGTCATGCTGTCATTTTAATTAATTAATCATTTGTTTATTTATATATTTTTGAGTTGGAGTCTCATTCTTGTTGCCCAGGCTGGAGTACAGTGGCACATTCACAGCCACTGCAGCCTCAACCTGCTGGGCTTAGGTGATCCTTCTGTCTCAGCCTTCCAAGTAGCTGGGACTACAGGCACACGCCACCATGCCTGGCTAATTAAAAAAAAAAAATTTATTGTAGAGATGAGGTCTCGCCAAGTTGCCCAGGCTGGTCTCAAACCCATGGGCTCAGGTAATTCTCTTGCCTTGACCTCCCAAAGTGCTGGGAGTATAGGCTGAGCCACCACACCCAGCCCATTTTAATTTAATGAAACATCTTAAAGTTTTCCCTAAGTATGAGATGTGAAAATCCTGGTGATTGGAGTGATATTATTTCTCTTTCCTATAGAGTGATCCTATCTTCAAAATGTATGGTTGCCAAAGTTGAATTTTAAGTATTTGTTTACATACCATACTATGAAGCCCTTGGGGACAAGGCCTATGCCCTGTCATGGTTGATTTCCCATCTGAGTTAGCTTAAGTGTATGCTGCTTAAGTGGGGAAAATCCTCAAGGCAACCTAAGTTGGAATTCACCACAATAGGTCAGAAAGCCATTTTTTATATCGTGTTTCCATAAATGTTACATATCTTTTTTTTTTTTTTGAGTTGGAGTCTCACTCTGTCGCCCAGGCTGGAGTGCAGTAGCACACTCATGGCCACCCCAGCGTCGACCTGTTGGGCTCAGGCGATCCTTCTGCCTCAGCCTTCCAAGAAGTTGGAAATATACGTGGGCGCTACTACGCCCGGCTAACTTTTGATTTTTTTTTTTTTAAATTGTAGAGATGAGGGCTCGCCAAGTTGCCTGGGCTGGTTTCGAACCCGTGGGCTCAGGCATTCCACTCACCTCGGCCCCCCAAAGTGCTGGGATTACAGACTGAGCCACCAAGCTCAGCCGATGTTGCACATCTTTCAGAAGAGTACTATTTATGCTCACTGAGAACCAGGTAACAAGATTGAGTTTATCCCCAACCTTGCCAAAGCATGCAGAAGTGCTGGTTATAACTTTATATGGCCACAGGATGGCAGCAGAGGAGAAGGAATGAATAGTTTTGCTGCCACAAGTAAGTGGTATCACAGGCTGATCAGCATTATACACGAATGATGTTAAGAGAATTTGTTTTTAGGAATGAGAAGAACAAATTATTAAATCCACACACTTTAAATAATGAGTAACTGAGAAAGCAAAATGTTATTTGACGAATATAACTTAACACACAATGTTCAGATAATGGCCAAATGGGGGAGAAAAAACCAGGTGGAAGAAGAGAAGAGGGAGGCAGTTGGCCACACACCTGTCCTAGGACACTGTGAGACGGGCGACTCAGGGGGATGTGGCTCCCTAATGAAGAGCGCAGTCTTGTTTAAAATCTCAATCCCATCATTTATCCCCAACGACTTATTCCTGTCTCCCCAAACTGTCGTAGTGAGAGTGACTGAATGTTTCATGACTTACTATGTGCCAGGCCATTGTTCTAAGCACTATATTTTCTTAGACAATTTTCACAACAACCCCAGGGTTATATTATTGTTCTCATTTTTTAGTAAAGCAATTTGCCCAAGGTCAACCAGCTAGTAAATAGTAAAGTCAGTTATCTCCATTTTTGTGTCCATGTGTATACATCGTTTAGCTTTCACTTTTAAGTGAGAACATGCAGGGTCTGATTTTCTGTTTCTGGTTTATTTCACCTAGGATAATGGCCTCCAGTTCTATCTATGCTGCTACAAAATACGTGATTTCATTCTTTTTATGGCCCAGTAGTATTCTGTGGGGTGTGTGTGTGTGTGTGTGTGTGTGTGTGTGTGTGTGTGTGTGTATCATCTGTATCCAATCCTAAGTTAATGGACACTTAGGTTGATTCTATGACTTTGCTGTTATGAATAGTTCTGTGATAAACGTATGAGTGCCGGTGTCTTCTTAAAAATTTCAGGCTGGGCATGTACCTTGCTTCTGGTTTTGATTATGATCCATATTGTTGGTGAAGGCAAAGACTTTGTCTGTAGTCATTGTATGGGGGCTGGTACTCAGTGAGTAATAGTAAATCAAAGAGAGAGAGAGAGAGAGAGGAAGAGGGAGAAGGAAGAAGGAGGGGGGAAGAGAGGGAGGGGGGGGGAGAGAGAGAGAGAGAGAGAGAGAGAGAGAGAGAGAGAGAGACAGAAGAGAACAAAAAGTAGGAACACAAGTGACAAAAAAAGAAAGAAAAAAGGATAGGCATGATGTAAGGGTAAACAGAATGGAAAGCAAAAAGGACAGAAAAGATGTGGATAGGGCAAGTTGGTATGAGCATCGATAGTTCAGAGTGAGCTAAACTGCTCTCTTTGTCAGCTTCTTGGACTACTGATTTATTTTTAGGGTTTTAAAACAGTTTTCTGCATCAAGAAAGTCTTGGCCAGGTATGGTGGCTTATGCCTGTAATCCCAGCACTTTGGGATGCCAAGGCAGCAAGATTGCTTGAGGCCAGGAGTTCAAGACTAGCCTGGGCAACATAGCAAGACCTTGTCTCTACAAAAAATAAAAAATATAGCCGAGCTCAGTGGCTCAACCTGTAATCCTGCACCTTTGGGAAGCTGAGGTGAGTGGATTGCCTGAGCCCACGGGTTCGAGACCCGCCTGGGCAGGCGAGACCTCATCTCTACCATAC
>NW_007249921.1:75506-85462 GCF_000164805.1 Carlito syrichta | reverse complement strand
TCCAGCTACTTGGAAGGCTGAGGCGGAAGAATCGCCGGAGCCCAGCAGGTCGAGGCTGCAATGGCCGGGAACGGCCACTGCACGGCAGCCTGAGTGACAGAGTGAGACTCCAACTTAAAAAAAAAAAAAGAAGACTTAGATTATAGAAATTGTCTTCATACTCTTAAAAGGATTAATCAATTCACCCTTTATGGTCTGAGCTCATTTTACTACTAATATCTCACCAATACCTTTGGAATGAAGACTGCCTTACTTTATAATGCACAAAAATTACACGAGAAATGCGATTGTAGAGGCAGACTCCAAAATTATTTTCTTGAAATGCAGCTATTTATTTTTTCTGGATGAGGCAGCTTATAGCATGCACATTATTTTAAATAAACTGAAGGGTTGAAAATATCAATGCGGGGAGGGTGAGATGGATTGATTCCAAAGTGGCCAGAAGTCATTTGAGGACAATCTCAGGGGTGGAGAAAAGGCAGGTTTCCTTGTGTGACTCAAAGCCCTTCTGAAGGGCGGCAGCGAACATCCGTGAGCTAAAGCAGCCTCACTGTAATAAATCTAAGCTCTTCCAAGGGGACTGCTTGGAAGGGAATCAGTCATTGGTATACACTTGTTTAGCTTAAGGTGTTAAAAATCGATCTCTGGATGAATTGGCAAATAATCAGTGTCAGAACTGGAACTGGAAGGATGTAATTATACATGCTCAACATGACCTTTCCATTTGCTTTTCCTTGGGAGTCATGTACTGGTTGAATCAGTCCATTAGATTCTATTTTCATTAAAAAAATTTTTTTTGAGTAGGAGTCTCTCTGTCACCCAGGCTGGAGTGCAGTGGCACACTCACGGCCACTCCAGCGTCAACCTGCTGAACTCTGGCGATCCTTCCGCCTTGGTCTTCCAAGTATCCGGAACTACAGGCACACGCTACCACGCCTGCCTAATTTTTGATTTTTTTTTAAATTGTAGAGATGAGGTCTCGCCAAGTTGCCCAGGCTGGTCTTGAACCTGCAGGCTCAGGCAATCCACTCACCTTGGCCTCCCAAAGTGCTGGGATTACAGGTTGAGTCACTGAACCTGGCCTGTTTTCATTTTTATCAGCTTTATAATTCCAGGATTTCCTGTTACTTAGATGGATATCCTGCTAGGCCCATTCTTAGCTATACCATTTGCCCCTTGTATGAACAGTTCTTTCTCTAACCACGTCTGATCTGTGCTGGGCCCCAAACTATTCACACTGCAATGGTTTTATTTTATTTTAAAGATGTAGGGTACAATTTGCAATACTTTTGAAACTTCACTTGTGCTGTTTCCTCTGCCCAGAATATTCTTCTACATTTTCTGATTGGAAATAGTCTCCTAGTTCTTAGAATGTAAACCAAGTATCACCTTATATCTATTCCAAAACACAAGACCCAGCTTAGTAAAAAGATATGTGTGTATAACTATTATGGTATCGTTATTGTTCATTTACCCATATGCCTCTTCCAACAATGTGCGAGTGATATCGTCTTGTTCAACTTTGTTTGTTTTGAGACAAGCTTTCACTCTGTCACCCAGGCTAGAGGGCAGTAGCATGATCATGACTCATCATAGCCTTGACCTCCTGGGCTCAATCAATCCTTCTGCCTCAGCCTCCCCAGTAGCTGAGACTAGAGGCGCACACAACCATGCCTCAGACTGGAAGGGGATCATAAGACAGACAAGACAGCAGCACATCACAACAAGCATGTTCTCTGTGCTAGGCTCAAGGGACACAGAGACAACTCAGAAAAGGCCCTGAGTGTCAGTGGATGTCTCTATGCCATAAAGCAGAGCTGATGGCACAGGTGTTTCCAGGCGCAGGTTGGTGTGCATCATGGCCAGTATGTTTTTGAAGCTTTAGAGAAGACAGAGGGAGGAAGTAGATTGTGGGGCAGGGACAAACTGTCAATAGAGTAGCAAGGATCTGGCATCACAGTGAGAACAGATAACCTGGGCATGGAGTGTGAGGAAGGGATACCGGGGAAGGACAGTCCGCATTGCATGTCAGCGCACTGATGGGCTGAACAAGGAAGCCTGAAAGTCACCACCAAGTCTGGGGAATCTTGGGACAGAGTCCCTTGAAATACACACATAAAAGATCCTGCTTCATAAACCTGTTTGGCAGAAGCTGGTGCATACCATGAGGACCTTGCAGACCCCCAAACGTGTCCTCACCTGAGATGGTGCACCTGCCCGTCTGCGACTTCTTCCTGCAACTTCTTTCACTGTGGTGCCAAAATCTGGAGCCTGGATTCCATGGGGCCCTGTAAAACGCCCTGTAAAAAGTAAGATATGTACTTGTTTTGGCTCTGATACTCACTAGATCACCAACTTTGAGGCTTAGTTTCCTCATTTATAAAGTGGCAATAATAATAATACCCATGTTCTTCGTGGGTAAAAACAAATGAAATGGGCTGGGCTCGGTGACTCAGCCTGTAACCCCAACACTTTGGGAGGCTGAGGTGAGTGGATTGCCTGCATCTGTGGGTTCGAGAACAGTCTGGGCAACTTGGTGAGACCTCGTCTCTACAGTAAATCAAAAATTAGCTGGGCGTGGTAGTGCACACCTGTAGTTCCGGCTACTTGGAAGGCTGAGGAAAGAGGATCGCTGGAGCCCAGCAGGTCGATGCTGGAGTGGCCGTGAGTGTGCCACTGCGCTCCAACCTGGGTGATGGAGTGAGACTCCAACTCAAAAAAAAAAAAAAAAAGTGAAATGATGGTATGGCAAAGACTTAAGAAATGCCTCTTTCCATTCGCCCCAGTGCTTATGCCCTCCCTTTCTTCTTGGCTTTGCTTTACTTATTACTGTGCATCTCCACAGCATGCCTCTACAGAATACCAGGTGCAGATGAGCAGGTGACATCGCAGCAACCTAGCACAAGAACAAAGAATAAGGAAAACACATTGCTTCTAAGTTTTTGTTAGCATGAAAATACAATCATTCGTTCACCTCAGATGTGCAGAATGTCTCTTATGTGGCAAACTGTGCTCTCTGGGAGGGACCAGCCCTTCACACATGAGTATGTGAACTCTTATTCCTGTTACAGTTGAGAATTCAATTTATTTGAGATCACGTGCTTACATGACCAAAAATAAAGTGTTCATCACACAAAGCAAGTCCTGGGGATGGTACACCCTTACAGCTCACCTTCAGTCCTTAGGAAAAGGAGAAATTCTTTCTACATGCTTGGCAGTGACTGTTAGAAGAGCCTGGGCTTTGCTGCCTAAGAACAGTATGAACTTGGGCAAGTCACTTTTTTCTTTGAGCCCCAGTTTCCTTGTATGTAAAATCAGATTATAATATCTTCTTCCCTGGTTGCTGTGGGAATAAGGCAAGAGGCAAGAATATACTTCATAGTAGGTGCTCAGAAAATATGGCTGTTATGATTTTCGAGAATAGCAGAGGGCATATTGACACATTCATGAATTGTCAGGGCAGGTAATGCAGTCTGAACTTGGTGGAGTCCAGCCCTCAGGAGTCACTAGCTGAGATCCTTTGCCCAGTGAAAGAGCTCGGAGTGTCCCCTGTATGTCGCAATTCCAGAGGCTGTAGACGATGGGGTTCAGCATGGGGGTGACCACAGTGTACATGATGGTGGCCACACGGCCCTGCTCTGCCTTGTATCGGGATGTGGGCCGGAAGTAGACTATGATGACTGTCCCATAGAAGAGGCCCACAACAGACAGATGGGAGCCACAGGTGGACACAGCCCAGAGCCTCCCAGAGGCCGAGGGCAGTCAGAGCACAACAGCTGCGATGGCCCCGTAGGAGGCGAGAATGAGAAGGAAGAGAGTGATCCCACTGCAGCGCCTTCCGTGAAGACAAGCAGCTGGATGTGGCGGGTGTTGGAGCATGAGAGCCTTAAGAAAGGCTGATGGTCAAGAAGAAGTGGTGCACTTTGTGGGAGGCACAGAAGGACAGGTGGGCCAAGAGCAGGATATGCAGGAGGGAGTGGATGTGGGACACCAGCCATACTGTCCCCACCAAGGCTGTGCACACAGCTCGGGATATCTTCATTGCATAGTGGAGGGGTTGCCAGGTGGCCACATAGAGGTCATAGGCCATGGCAGCCAGGAGACAGTTATCAGTTAGCCCCAGAGCAAAGAAGAAGTCCATTTGGGTCAGGCAGCCAGCAGGGAGATGGAGCGGTCATGGGCCAACAAGTTGGCCAACATCTTGGGCACAGTTGCGGAAGTAAAGCAGAGGTCAGCAAAGGACAGATGGGCCAGCAGAAAGTACATGGGTGCGTGGAGGGTTGGACTGGCCTGGATGGCAGCCAAAATTAGTCCATTGCCCAGGCTGCCTGCCACATAGAAGACCAAGAACAGCGCAAAGAGAGGTTTCTGCTGTCCAGGGCTTGTTGTCAGTCCCAGGCAGGACAAATGGGGTTTCCTCTGAAGACTCATTGGCAGCATCCATGACCAGGCTGGTCATTGGCCTGGAACCTCAGAGCTTCCTTTGGATTGATGGGTCATCTTCTCCAGTGTCTATGGGAAAAGGTGAGTGGCTACATTCCTCAAGAATCCTAGCTATGAGAAAAATCATGGGTTTAGAGTCAGATACCCTGACCTTACACACAGGGCCGCAGATATCCCTGGCCCTGGTGTGACTGTGGGTGAGTCATTTCACCTCCTTCCTTGCTGGGCCTTAGATTCCCAATCTCTAAAATAAGAGAATTGAAGTAGGTGAACTTGATGGTCACTGCCAACTTTGATACTTTGTGATTTTAAGCAAAAAAATAGAAGAAGATTTTGCCAAAGATGTAGACCAGGGAAAAAGGAAAATATGAAAGCAAAGACAGAGCAGAGAGAAGATCAACACAGAAAAATCTGATCAATGGATATCTTTTTCAGGAAGGCAAGAGTGAAAACAACAACAACACACCAGGATGGAGGAGAGAAACATATAAAAGAAATACCAGAAAAAAGTCCAAATCTAAAAAGCACATATGCCTATGTTTATATGAAAATAAATATGAACCTACAATACCCAGAAGGAAATAGTGAAATTTTAGAACACTGACGATAAAGAGAAGAATCCAATACCACCCAAGGACGTGGGGTACAAAGAACTAATGATATCCGGATAATCAGACTTCCATAAAATGTTTCAATATCTGCAGTAGATGATAGAACACTGTTGAGCACTATCTTCAAATTCTGAAGAAAAAAAATTTTGAACTTAGAATTCTATACTAAGCCTAAGTATTACTAAAGTGTAAGGGTAGAATAAACAGATTTTCAGACTTGCAAATAAAAGAACAAAAAATATGAATAACTCCTCATATCCCTGGAAAACTTTCCCCATGAAATCAAACACTCGGGTGGGCTCGGTGGCTCAGCGTGTAATTCCAGCACTTTGGGAGGCCGAGTCGAGTGGATTGCCTGAGCCTGCGGGTTTGAGACCCGCTTGGGCAACTTGACGAGACCTCATCTCTACAATAAATAAAAAATTAGTTGGGCGTGGTAGCGCGCGCCTGTAGTTCCAGCTATTTGGAAGGCTGAGGTGGAAGGATCGCCGGAGCTCAGCAGGTCAAGGCTGCAGTGGCCGGGAGCGGCAACTGTGCTCCAGTCTGAGTGATAGAGTGAGACTCCAACTCAAGAAAAAAAAAAAAATGAAAAGAAATCAAACGTTTACCAAACTCCAAGCAAATGAACATTCTTTTGTGAGAAACTTGTGTGGACAGACAGACACATCTGCTGGGACATAGAGACTTACTCTTAAGGACAGAGGAAACTTGTTTTCAATGCTTTACTTTCTTTCTATCGAATCTTGTTGCAGAAATCTTGGACAATCCTCTAAGAAGGGATCTTGAAGAGAGAGAAATTTTAGGACACAGGTTTGCTGAAGAGTATGCTGAGACCATCTCTGCAGGGGAATGACCTCCTAATTTCTTTCTCTGTCTTTCTCTACTAAAAAAATTAAAAAACAAAACAAATGAAGGACCTTCTTACCTTACTGTTTTCCTTTTCTTCCTCCATAGGTTAAGAAGAATCTCTGGCTTTGGCTTCTTGTAAAGTATCTTTCTCAAATTCCCAATCACTTCTCACTTTCT
The DNA here is from genome assembly GCF_000164805.1 of Carlito syrichta. NCBI lineage: Eukaryota > Metazoa > Chordata > Mammalia > Primates > Tarsiidae > Carlito > Carlito syrichta. Next base: position 79,382 of record NW_007249921.1, on the reverse strand, counting down.
AAGAGGGGAAGGGGATCAGGGTGATTGGGTAGAACAGAGGATGAACCCAGCACATGCATTCACACCTCAGTAAGCAGACAAGCATAACCATAAGACCCAGATATCATACACATAAACACATGGCCAAATGCAATCACAAAATAGCACTGAGGCCAGAGAGGGCAATCATTCACTTTGTCTGTGAAGGCTGATAGCACCGTGCACAGTTGCTGTGACCGTACATAACTGTTGTGACCTATTACGCACATTCATACTTTCATTGACCACTGACTCCATGTGAGCACTCTGCCCGTTCCTGTTCATGCACCCCCAGTCACACCCAGTTCTCTCACTGATCATGCAGTCACATTGATCACACCTAGCTTTGCACCTTCACATACAGCTACACTCACATAGCCTCATGATGGATTACAAGAGAGATGTGCCACCCTAGAGGGGCACATCCACATACGCATCGTCCCTCACCCCTCACAATGACACCATAGTGCAGTAATAATAATGCACAAATCACAGCCTTACAAACAACACACACTCTTATACTCACACGTATGACTCATATAGACCATCACATACAGGAAAACAGATCTGCACACTCTGCAATCTGGTCCCGTCTCCAAGTGTACCCTCTGACTTTTCCATTTGTCACTGGAGGGTCTGAGGAGGGAGCGATTGGCCGTACATATGGGATTTAAGGCCTTAGCTTCTCCTCAGAGGCAACACTCCCACTTCTCCTGCCCTTCATCCCTGGAACAGCTCTGCTGTGGGGCTGTTATCCTTCCTCTCTAGGGCCCAATTTGAGGGGCTCTGAGGTGGTTGTGCTGCCTCCAATTCAGGAGACTTTTGACAGCCCTGTGCACAGCAAAGCTGCTGCTCCTTAGTTCCTGTCTTGTGCGGATGAGAGAGAAGGGTCAGACTGACTACCAAGCCCCAAGGAGAGTGACTGAAGAGCCCAAGGTTTATAGCAGTAACTTCTGGGTCAACCTTCCTGTCACCTCAGCTGTGGCTGGTGGCTTCTCCTCGTAACTGTAGAAGTGTGGGAAGGATTGTGCCTTGGGTGACTGTGACAATATGTACAGCTGTGTTTGTGAGAGTGATTGTTTAACTGTATGTGTCCATTAGCTCTTGCGTATCTGAATGTACAGTTGCGTCTGTGTCTGTGTGGGTCACCGGGCCTATGAGAGTGTTTCTTTGGCAATGAATAGTTCCACTAGGAGATTGGGTCTGGATTGAGGGAGTATGTATTTCTGTGTGTGTATTTTGGTATGACAAAATTGAATCTGTAAGTAGCGTTCCAGGTAGGAATGGCTTTGCACAACATGATGTTGGAACAAATATAAAGGATGACTTTGAATACATCAACTTTCAGTGATTCCCTATTGCTTATTGAATAGCGTCCAAATTCCCTAACATATAAGCCGTGGGGTGTCCTACTAATTCTCAGATTCTCAGTCTTCAGATGTCCTTCCACTTCTTTGTCACCACACCCGTCTCAAACCAGTTAAGTCTGGCTCCTTAGAGTCCTCTGCACATGCTGAGCTTATCTCACTCCATCCTTTGTGTACGTTGATCCCCCACCCCAACAAGATGCTCTGCCTCTCAATTTCCACACATATTTTAGGGCCCAACTTATTTCTTCAGTGAGTGACCCCATCTTCCTCACCCCAAACCCGCTTCTGTCCTCAATGCCTGTCCTAGTAAATGCTGCTGAAGGAAAATACGCTATCAAAATTGGGCAAGTTCACTGGGCATTTCTCTTCAGGAGTGGGGATTTGACTGTTTCTCTTCCTTTATCTTCCAGGTTGGGCTCTGTTACTGCCTTCTAATCCTTCCCTGCTCCCTCTTGTTTTCTTATCTCTCATGTAGGCCCAGTATAATAGTCTACAACTCTGTGTTTCCTCCAGTTGATTTCTAGAATTTGTGTAATTGTCATATCTGGATATTCCGCTGATGCTAAATATGTGGAAGAACCCACTGACATCCTGTAGGGCCAATGTAATGGAAGGGGTCGTATCCTCCTAGAAACTTTCCCTGATCATGGTGGGTACTGTGTGCCATGAGAGCCCAAGAGCTCACACAAAGGACAAAGGACCATGGAAGAGATCTTTGAGTACAAATATAATTGAATTGGGGGTAACCCTTATATTTGAAGTCCTGCAATCACAAATCTTTCTGGTAATGCCTCCAACCTTTGTCGTGGCACTGGAGTTGTTACAGTGATAGGAGCTAAGAGGAGTCAGGGAACTGGGAAAGGATTATGAAACCTTGAAAGGAGAAGGGGTTTTAATTTATTTGAAACTTTGTCAAATTATGCTGTGTTTGGGATATTGTACCTTTGCTCTCAAGATGCCAGTTCATCAGAAAATAGGGTGACCAACCATCTTGATTCTTCCCAGGTCTGCGGCCATTCTTAAGAAATGGGACTTGGAGTTTTAAAACTGGGACAGTTCTGGGTAAACTGGAATGAGTTGGTCACTCTATCAGGAAACCTATAAAGTTCTTTAGGATTTGAGGAGACGGTCTTGTTTACTTTCTTCTTTCCATTAGCTTGGGACCTCCAAGAAGCTCATAGTTACCAAGAGGAAGGGTCTCAGTTTTGGTACCAAGAGGCGTCACCTTCCTAGGGAGCCAGGTTGAGGCTTTTAGTCTTCCTGTAGTCTGTGTCAGGTGGCTGATTTCTCCTTGAAGGGGAATGCAGAGGGGTAAGACCAGCTCCTGACTGGGCTCAAGGAAGAGACTCCATGGGGAGTCTGTTGGGTAAAGCATTGTTTGAATGCCATATCTTTCCCATCCCTGGCCTCATGTCAGTCATAATTGGGGGAACTGGAAGGGGACCAGGCAGGAACTGACACTTGACTCTGGCCATGTTCCATCTCTTCTCAGAAGTTCCTGTCTGTGACTCCCAGGGTCCACTTGTCTGCTCCTTCATGGAGGGACTTCCTAAGCAGAATGTAGTGACTTAGGCCTTGCCTGTGTGTAAACAAGTCATGGTGGCAAGAGAAATCTGACAAAATTGTGAACTTGGGTAGATGAAAGTTCCAAGAGCACTGGGTCTGAAGGTCCACCATGACCCAAGTCTTGGGGCACTGAAGTTATTGTTGTCCAAGCAATCAAGGTTAATGCATTCCCTCTCCTAACCCTAACTGTACCTCTGGATGTTGTAATATTAACATAAAGCAGTCATGATATTAAGTCTTCCCAATTACATAACAATCCAAGCAAGCTCATAACTGAATGAAACTTAAATATATCAATAACTAACCCCCTATTCTTTAGCTTTGAGAAATAGTAATAATCCATAACCCTAACTAAGTCTTAACATTACCCCAAATGTGTCAATTTAGTACCTAAAATATTATGCCTAACTCTCTTCTAGTTCTGATCCTAGCTTGACTGTAACAGTACCTAGATTGTGACTTAAACTTACCACAAAAATTACCCGCCCACTACCTGAACTTAAATCTAACATGAGCTAAATTTTTTTAATTGTAGAGACGAAGTCTCCCAGGCTTGTTTTGAAACCCTGGGCTCAGGCAATCCTCTTACCTTGGCCTCCCAGAGTGCTGGGATTACAGGTTTGGACCACTGTGCCTGGCCAATGGGCTAAATTCTAACTCCAATTTAATGCAGCAATAAAAATGAAACTTGGATTCCAATCTTAGTCCTGCACTCTAACACTAACCCTAAAATATTTCTTTTCTTTTTTTTTTTGGAGTTGGAGTCTCACTCATTTGCCCAGACTGGAGTGCAGTGGCCGCTCCTGCAGCCTCACCTGCTGGGCTCTGGCAATCCTTCCACTTCAGCCTTCTGAGTAGCCGGAATTACAGGCGCATGCTACCACGCCCGGCTGATTTTTTGATTTATTGTAGAGATGAGGTC
>NW_007249921.1:72226-75459 GCF_000164805.1 Carlito syrichta | reverse complement strand
AATCCACTCACCTCAGCCTCCCAAAGGCGCGGGATTACAGGCTGAACCACCGAGCCCAGCAATATTTCTAATATTTCTAATAAGATTCAAGTTTACTCAAACTCTGACTACTAAATTTATCCTAAATCTACTACCAATCAAAAACAATCCAAATCATTACATTTACACAATTTAAATTCAATCTTAAGTTTGTATGATTGCTTCTTAATTCCACTTAACCCTACCTGCAACCCTAACCTACCCCAATTCTCTTTTTTTTTTCCTCATTTTTAATTAATATTTTTATTTTGATATTGTGGGGTACAGTTAAGGGCTAGGTATACAAATATGCTTCATTTAGGCCCCTTTGTTGATAACAGGTGTCTCCCTGTCCCCAGACAGATGTTTACTACCATTAGTCCCATCCCCCCCATGGTTTCCCACCACTGTCAGTCATTTTCTTATGGTAGTGCGTTGGATGATCAAGGTCCACTATATGAGTGAGAATATGTGATACTCAGATCTTTGTTTCTGTGAGAGGTCACTCAGTATTATAGACTCTAGCTCCATCCAGGTTACTGCGAAATTCATGATTTTGTTCTTTTTTATGGCTGCATCGTATTCCATCATGTATATGTACCACATTTTAAAAAATTCAGTCCTCTTTTGATGTTCAGCGTGGTTGGTTCCAAGTTCTTGCTATTGTAAACAATGCTGTGATAAACATTCATGTGCAGGTGTCTTTTTTATAGAGTGATTTGAGTTCTTTAGGGTATATTCCCAATAGGGGGATTGCAGGGTCATATGGGAGGTTGATGTTTAGAGCTTTTAGGAATCGCCACACTGCTTTCCACAGAGGTTGCACTAGTTTACACTCCCACCAACAGTGTACGAGTGTTCCCTTTTCACCACACCCTCTCCAACAGCTATTATTTTTTGAGTTATTGATAATTGTCATTCTGAATAGAGTTAATTAGGTGGTATCACAGTGTGGTTTTGATTTGCATCTCCGTGATGATTAGTGAGGTTGAGCATTTCTTCATGTTTTTGTTGGCTGCTTGGAAGTGTCTGTTCATATCTTTTGCCCATTTTATAATGGGGTTGTTTGTTTTTTTCTTTTAAGCATGTTTGAGTTCCTTGTAGATCCAAGATGTTAAGCCTTTGTCAGACCTGGAGTTGGCAAATACTTTTTCCCAGTCTGTAGGCTGTCTTCCTGCTCTCTTGATGGTTTCTTTGGCTTTGCAGAAGCTTGTCAGTTCAATGAGGTCCCACTTGTTTATCTTATCCCTTATGGCCTGTGGGTTTTGAGTTTTGTTCAGGAATTGGATGCCAGTTCTGATTTCCATGAGGGTATGTCCTTCATTTTCTAAGGTTCTTATGGTTTGAGGTTTTACATTTAGGTCTCTGATCCATTTGGAGTCAATTTTTGTGTATGGGGATAGATAAGGGTCCTGTTTCAAAATGCTGTTTTGAAGATTGTAGCTTTATAGTAAAATTTGAAGTCTGGTAATGTGATACTACCTGCTTTTGTTTTTTGCTTTTTGCTGAGGATTATTTCTGGCTATTCTTGGTCATTTTGTGTTTCCCATATGAATTCCTGTGTTGTTTTTCTCTAGGTCTGAGAAGAATGTTGCTAGTAATTTGATAGGTATTGCATTGAATCAGTAGATTGCCTTAGGTAAGATGGACATCTTCACAATGTTGATTCTTCCAATCCATGAGCATGGGATATTTTTCCATTTGTTTGTGTCATCTTTGATTTCTTTGAGCAGAGTTTTGTAGTTTTCATTGTAAAGGTCTTTCACGTCTCTGCTTAGGAAGATGCCAAGGTATTTCATTTCTTTGGTGGCTATTGTGAATGGAAATGTGCTTCTTATTTGGGTTTCTGTTTGTTTATTATTGGTGTAAAGAAATGTGATTGTCTTTTGCACATTTATTTTATATCCTGAGACTTTGCCGAAGGCCTTTATCAGTGTAACGAGGTTTTTGACAGATTCTCTTGGGTTTTCAAGGTACACGATCATGTCATCTGCAAAGAGAGATAATTTGACTTCCTCTTTTCCTATTTGGATACCTCTGATTGCCTTCTCTTCTCTAATTGCTCTAGCCAGGACTTCCATACTATATTGAACAGGAGGGGTGAGAGTGGGCATCCTTGTCTTGTAAGTATTCAGGGAAAATGGTTCCAAATTTTGTCCATTTAGGAGTATGCTGGCTGTGGGTTTCTCATAGATGACTTTTACTACTTTGAGGTATTTTCCCGGTATGCCTAGATGTTTGAGGGTTTTTATCAGGAAGGGGTTCTGGATTTTATCAAAAGCGTTTTCTGCATCTAATGATATAATCATGTGGTTTTTGTTTTGATATCTGTTGATGTATTTAATTATATTTATTGTTTTACAAATGTTGAACCAGCCTTGCGTCCCAGGGATGAAGCCTACTTGGTCATAACGGATGATTTTTGAGATGTGTTGTTGAATCCAGTTTGCTAGGGTCTTATTGAGAATTTTAGCGTCTATGTTCATCAAAGATATTGACCTGTAGTTCTCTTTTTTTGTTGGATCTTTACCTGGCTTGGGTATCAATGTGATGTTAGCTTCATAAAATGATTTGGGGAGGGTTCCATCTTTCTCAATCGCCTGAAATAGCTTCAGTAGGATTGGAATCAGTTCCTACTTAAATGTATTGTAGAATTCTGCTGGAAAGTCATCTGGTCCAGGGCTTTTTTTTGTAGGTAGTTTTCTTATTACATAGTCAATTTCCTTGATTGTTATTGGTCTATTTAGGGTCTCAATTTCTTCTTGTTTCAGCCTAGGTAGGTTGTGTGATGACAGAAAGTCCTCCATTTCCTTGAGGTTTTCAAGTTTGTTTCCATACAAGTGTACATAGTAGTCCCTGATGATCTTTTGTATTTCTTCAGGGTCAGATGTGACTTCATCTTTTGTGTTTCTGATTGTGCTTATTTGGGTTTTTTCTTTCTTTTTCTTGGTCAGTCTAGCTAGGGGACCATCGATCTTGTTTATCCTTTTGAAGAACCAGCTTTTTGTTTCATTGATTTTTTTGTATTGTCTTTTTGTCTTCTATGTCCTGGATTTGGGCTTTATTTTGGTGATCTCAATTCTTCTGCTGAAATTAGGGCTTTTGTGGTCTTGCTTTTCCAGCTTCCTTAGGTGGCTTGTTAGGCTATTAATTTCTGCTCCTTCCATTTCTTCATGTGTGTTTGTAGGGATATAAATCCCCTCTACTACAGCTTT
>NW_007249921.1:58313-71336 GCF_000164805.1 Carlito syrichta | reverse complement strand
GGGATTGGATATCTGGGAAAGATTTAATTCTCCCTCGCTGATGAGCTAATCTGGCTGGGTAGGTATCTTGGTTGAAATTTTTATCTTCAGGACTTTGAAGATAGCGCTCAAGCTCTCCCTAGCCTGCAGGGTTTCTGTAGATAAATCTGCTGCTATTCTAATTGGTTTTCCATGGTAGGTGATCTGGCCTTTTTCTCTTGCTGCCTTTAGGATTTTTTCTTTTATGCCTACTTTGTTAGGCAAATTACTATGTGTCTAGGAGTTGGTTTTCTCATTTGTTGTCTTGCAGGGGTTCTCTGAATCTCTTGTGTTTGAGTTTTTGCATCACTGATTAGATAAGGGAAGTTTTCTTGAATGATCTCATGGAAGGTTTGTTCCAGTGTAGTGTCTGTCTCTCTTTCTGCCTCAGGAAGGTCAATTACTCTTAGGTTAGGCCTCTTGAGGTAATCACTCATCTCTTGAAGGTTTTTTTTCTGTCTTTCTGAGCTTGTTTCCTGTGTTTTTGAGAGTTTGGGTTAGTTCTATATTTTGGTCCTCAAGCTCTAAGATTCTTTCTTCTGCTTGGGTAATTCTGCTTTTCATGCTTATCAGTTTGTTATTTATTTCATTTAAAGTATTCTTTATTACTGTTATCTCAGATATCAGTTCCTTTCTAGTTTCTTCTTGAGTCTCCTCAATTCTTTTTAATCTCTCCATTAATGTCTTGATGTCTAGGTTTGTATTTTGAGACCAGTCATTCTGGGGGCTCTTCATTCTTTGCATTCCAAAGTCAGTTTTTTCAGTGTCTGGCCTCCCAGGAGTCTGGGAGAGACCCATATTTTTCTTTTGGTTTTTCTTCATTTGTCTAGATTTTTCTCTTGTCCTGTAGTGGCTAAAGTCCCTTGAGCTCTGATCTCCCACCTCTCCTCTCTGTTCTTGTTGCAGGCAGCTAGCCTGTTGCCTTGGAGATCTGTAACTCTTAGTTGTCTCAGTCTGTTCAGCGTAGGGGAGGGCCTTTGTCTTCTGTTTAATGATGCCACCATGGGAACCGAGGTGGAGGCTCTGATAGATGGGCGGGTGATGCAATTCTGCCTTGAAAATGGCAAGGTGGTAGTTTTACTTTCACTTTTAGAGATGCTCGTGTGGGTCTCTAGGTGGGACCAGCTGCACAGCTGGGTGCTGGATCTGGGGTGCCACCAGCAGGCTGCGGTGTATGAGAGGGTCGAGTGTTCCCTCCTCTGGATCTGGGAGCCTCTGATAAGCACCTTACACAAGCTTGGGGTTCTGCTCCCTTACACAGGCTTGAGGTGGCATGCTGAGTGCCTCAGCCAGGGTGGGCCCAGGGCTCCAGATCTCCAAAGCTCCAAAGGGCAGGTGGTGGCCCTGGGTCCCTCACAGGGCACTTCAGCCAGAATTGGGACCGGTATCTCTGAGGGGCGGGTGCCCAGAGCCTCCCTGGGTGACCGGCAGTTTGGTGTTGGATGCTGGTCATGATGATGTAGCCAGGGAGGGAGCAGAGATCCAGGATTCGGGATTCCCCAGCTGGCAGGAATCACATATATAGTGGAGCAGCGGCAGCCGGGCCACAATATCTGGCCCTGTGTGGGACCAAAAGTCCCTGGGCCTCATACCAGTGTGGCTGGCGGTGGGCAGGGGACTGCAGGAAGAAAGGTAAGAGTGTTTTTGGGAACTCACGTAAAGAGAGTCTCACGGATCCACATATGCTGTCGCCATCTTCTGGACGAGTTTAACCTACCCCAATTCTAACCTGACACTTAGTCATATCCTGAACCCCAATCCTAATCCTATTTCAACCATAATTATAATTCTGACTTTTTTCTAGCCCTTATCATATGCTGGACTTACTCTAACCTTGGCTAAATCCAAACCCAACTTCTGGGATTTTAGAAATGAGTTCGTGTATGTTCTAGTGTTGTTAAGCCATTTTCCTGAAAGATGGAATACACAAGTGACAGGGGAGAGATGCTTGCCTCATAAGATTCAGTTCCACTCTTTGGTGTGAGCAGTTCTGAAGATGCTCTCCTGAGGTCAAAGAGAGCAGAAGCAAACTCACTGGCCATGAAGAAACTTATCAGAACAAGAATGTAGGAATTCTTAGAGCCAACACAGCCCTCACTTGGCATTTCCGGAGATCAGCCTCTTATATGTACAGTTGGCAAATAAACCCACTTTACTTCACTTGGCAACATCTAGGAACTCTTATGTTTTGAACACCGAGGAACCTAAGGCGGTACAATAACAACATTAATCTGCTTCTGACTCTAGGTCTTGCCTTAGATAACCACCAAGTTCCTGCCTCCCTTCTGTATGCTTCCATCTCCACCATTTTATTTCCCTTAAAAAATTATAAGAGGCATCCAAGCCAGGGGGACTTTCATCTTTACCTACAGTGACAGGGCCCAGAAAGAGTGTCCGCCTCATCTCTTCATAGTCAAGCCTACCCAGTCTCCCCAGGCCAATCACTGAGGTCCCCACCCTGGACAGCCTAATTGCCTCCAAGTCCGCCCCAGTGCCTCCTTGACCTCCTTGTTGCGGAGGCTGTAGATGAGTGGGTTGAGAGCTGGGATGACAAGGGTGTAGAACACAGAGGCCATCTTGTCAGTGTCCAAGACATAGTTGGAGCTGGGACGCAGGTACATGAAAATGAGAGTTCCATATAGCATGGCCACAGCTGTGAAGTGGGAGCCACAAGTTGAGGCTGCTCGCCGACGGCCCTTAGATGAGCGCATGTGGATCACAGCCCCAGCAATGAAACCATAAGACACGGCAATGGCCAACACCGTGGCCATCTGGATGAAGCCACAGACAGTGAAGAGGAGGAGTTCATTGACACTAGTGTCACTGCATGAGATGGCCAGCAGAGGAGGGATATCACAGAAGTAACTGTTGATCTCCCGAGAGTGGCAGAAGCTCAGGCAAAAGGTGAAGGTTGTGTGGACAGAGGCACTTATGGCTCCTCCCAGGCCTGATGCCCCCAACAAGACCAGACATAGACGCCGTGACATGGCTGTTGTATAGAGAAGTGGGTTTCCAATGGCTATGTAGCGGTCATAGGCCATGGCTGCCAACAGGCAACACTCGGCATCAACCAGCCCTGCAAAGACAAACATCTGGAGGGCACAGGCTGTGTAAGGGATGGTGGCATGGGACAGCAGCAGGTCCACCAGCATCTTGGGGCTAATGGCTGAAGAATAGCAGGCATCCAGCAGGGACAGGTTGGCCAGGAAGAAGTACATAGGTGTGTGGAGCCGGGCATCCACACGGATCAGCAGCACCATGCCCAAGTTTCCCAGCAGGCTCACCAGGTAGATGGGCAGGAAGATCACAAAGAGGGTGACACGCAGGTCCCAGCGATCTGTGATGCCCAGGAGGACAAATTCAGCAGGGGCAACCTTGGGCCAGGTGAGGTTCTCTGGGTTCATTCTGTTGGACAGAGACTGAGAAGAGGAGAGGAGAAAAAGGTCATGACTATCATGGAGTAGAAAACACTGTCCTGGGAGTCAGGGAGATTTGGGTTTCAGTCCACCTGTGCAATAAAATTGCTGTGTGATCTGGGACAAGCCACATAACCTCTCAAAACCTCTGTTTTTAACTCTGAGAGGGCTACCGCAATTTAATCTTCATATCTTTAAAAAAATTTTTTTGAGTTAGAGTCTCACAGTTACCCAGGCTAGAGTGCAGTGACCCAATCATAGTCACTGCAGCCTTGACCTGCTGGACTCAGGCAATTCTTCTGCCTTAGCCTTCTAAGTAGCGCTTCCAAGAATTACAGGTGTGCGCTACCATACACGGCTATGTACTTATTTATGTATTTATTTATTGTAGAGATGAGGTCTTGCCAAGTTGCCCAGGCTAGTCTCAAACTCCTGGGCTCAGGCAATCCTCTTGTCTCCTCCTCCCAAGGTGCTGGGATTACAGACATGAGCCACTGTGCCTGGTGTGGTCTTATTCACTTTTGTATCCATAGTACCGAGAACATTGCCTGTCACATAGATTGTACTCAATAAGAATTTTTTTTTTGAGTTGGAGTCTCATTCTGTCACCCAGACTGGAGTGCAGTGGCTGGGACCTTGACCTGCTGGGCTCCGGCGATCCTTCCACCTCAGCCTTCCAAGTAACTGGAACTACAGGCGCGCACTACCACGCCTGGCTAATTTTTTTTTTTCAAAAATCCATTTAATATATTGTCTTCGGATAGGGGACATATCAGATATTAAACTGATGAAAACAGATATTACACTTGATCTTAGCCAAAAGGCCGAGAAGCGATAATTTTTTAATTTATTGTAGAGATGAGGTCTCGCCAAGTTGCCCAGGCAGGTCTCGAACCCGTGGGCTCAGGCCATCCACTCACCTCACCCTCCCAAAGTGCTGAGATTATAGGCTGAGCCACTGAGCCCTGCCTCAATAAGGATTTGTTAAGTGGATTAATGGGATGATCAGAGTTTAGCCAAAGATTGAACACTTCATGACTCTATATGTATTATCCTCTCCAGTTTCCCAGGGAAGAAAAGAGACAATGAAATGGGCAGAAAGAGCCTTCTGATCCAAAGGGCAGCTAGCTATGGGTCTTGAGGATTGCTGGGAGAACATCTTTCCATTGGAGTAAGACTTGGGAAAGGAGTAGGCTTGGTGGAGAGAATAGAGATTGGAAATGAGGTCTGAGCTGCATCTCCACCTCTTCCAGCCTCAGGTTTCTCATCTGTATAATGGTGGGAGAGCTGCACAGATTCAGTGAGGTAATACATGTGAAGCATCTCACACAGAGCCTTTAATAAAGGTCCAATGTTGAACTGAATGCAGTCTGGATGCTTTGGCTCAATACGGAAGGAAGCAAATTTTAGGCAATCAAAAGTAGTGCAGTTCTCATAAAATGCAACATGGCTCTCACAGTCTTGTGCCTTTGCACTTGCTCCCTTTGTCTGGACCTATTTCCTTCTTTTGTGTTAGACAGAAACTATCTCCAGTGTGATCTACCCTCCAAAAACTTAATTACTCCCTTGTCTGTGCCCTGCTGAACTGGAGCATGCAGTCATCCCCCCTTACCTGCAGAGGATACATTCCAAGACCCCCAGTGGATGCCTGAAACCACAGTAGTACTGAATCTTATATATGCCATTTTTTTTTGAGTTGGAATCTTACTCTGTCGCCAAGGCTGGAGTGCAGTGGCATGCTCACAGTCACCCTAGCACCCACCTGCTGGGCTCCGGTGATCCTTCTGCGTCAGCCTTCCAAGTAGCCAGAACTACAGGCACGTGCTAACACACCTGGCTAATTTTTGATTTACGTAGAGAAGGGTCTCACCAAGTTGCCCGGATTGGTCTTGAACTCGTGGGTTCAGGCAATCCACTTGTCTCAACCTCCCAAAGTGCTGGGATTACAGGCTGACCCACCTACCCTGGGCTATATATGCTATTTTTTCCTGTATATATACCTGTTATAAAGTTTAATTATAGGCCTGGCTCGGTGGCTCAGCCTATAATCCCAGAACTTTGGGAGGCAGAGGCGAGTGGATTGCCTGAGCCTGCGGGTTCGAGACTAGTCTGGGCAACTTGGTGAGACCTTATCTCTACAATAAATAAAAAATTAACTGGGCGTGGTAGCACACGCCTGTAGTTCTGGCTACTTGGAAGGCCGAGGGGAAAGTATCACTGGACCCCAGCAGGTGGACGCTGGGCTGTCCGTGAGTGTGCCACTGCACTCCAGCCTGGGCGATGGAGTGATACTCCAACTAAGAAAAAAAAGTTTAATTATAAATTAGGCACAGTAAAATATTAACAATAACTAATAATAAAATAGAAAATTTATAGCAATATGCTATAATAATAATTATGCAAATGTGGTCTCTTTTTCTCTGTCTTTTTCTTAAAATGTGTTCGTAATATTTTTGGATGGTAATTGACTTCAGAAAACTGAAACGAGAAAGCAAAACCTAAGATAGGGGAGGCTTACTGTACATTTGTCGTACCACTTCTGCAAATATTTTTTGCATGTTTGTCTCTCCTGTGGGCTTTGAGCATTCTGATTCAGTATTCATTCAACAAAGATTTAGTGAGTATTACTGCATGTAATGATTCATTTTTGTATCTCCAGGATCTTATATATAATCAGTGCTCATTAAATATTGGTTGAGTGTATAACACAGTGAAAAGAGTGTGGACATTAGCAGCATGCACACTTGGTTTTTTGAGTCCAGGTTCCACCATATTCTGGTGTGTAACTTCAGGCAAGTTACTTCACCTCCCCTAGCGTCAGTTGTCTCCTTGTAAAGTAGGAACGATAATATCTCCACTTAGAGGGTTCTAAGAGGCAGCAGGTGTGCATCAGAAGGCTGGGAGCTGAATGACATTTTCCTTCCTTTTGAGAGAAGTTTAGATGTTTGGGACCTATCTGTGCCCAGTGAGGGTGATGAAGGTTTCCTACAAAGTACAGATTGGATGAAAAAATTTGGCAATATCACACGTTGGTGAGGTTGTGCTTGTGGAAATGTAAACTGAGATATTTCCTACAACTATGCATACCTCGGGGTCTTAGGCTACTTGGGGTTCTGTAACAAAGTACTATAGACTGAATGACTTAAAGAACACATTTCTTACAGTTCTGGAGACTCAGAAGTCTGTGATCAAGGTGCCAGGATGGTTGGGTTCTTATGAGGGCCCTCTTTGTGGCCTGTAGAGAGGCCTCTTTCTGCTTTCCTGCCTTATTCTGCCATATTCTCACACAGTGGGGAAGGGGGGCAGGGGAAGAGAGAGAGAGAGAGAGAGAGAGAGAGAGAGAGAGAGAGAGAGAGAGAGCAAGAGAGAGCAAGAGAGCGCAAGCTTTATTTTCTCTAAGCCTAATTACCTCCCAAAGGCCTCACCTCAAATACCACTAGAAGATTAGGACTTCAGCATGAATTTTTAGGGGAACTTTTCAGTTCATAGCACCTAGTAATTCCACTTCTTAGTGCTTACTTTTGAAAACCTTCACACACACACACACACACACACACACACACACACACACACACACACACACGAAAACCTTCACACATGTACAAAAGGAAACATTCATGAGAGTGCATGCACTCCTAGATTATTTGTAATGACTAAACATTAGTCAAACCTAAAAGTTTATCAATAGGCTCACGAGAGTTGAGTAGGAAGAGAATCAACCTGTATATGACAATGTGGAAAAACACAAAAACTTAGAGATCAAAACACAGTTTGTAAAAAATATAAAGACTGATGAAAAAACTCAAAACAGTAATATACAGTTTTTAAACATACATATATATCAAATAACTGCTGACTGCTCCAAGCAGAGATGGGGTTCCAGCTAAAGGACCCCAGGGCATCTTAGAGGATTTCATCACCATCCTTTTTATCTTTTTAAGACTCAGCTCAGGAGTCACCTTTTTCAGGAAGCTTTATTTGAACACTTAACTGCCCAATTTCTCATGCTGGAAGCCCACTCACTGTGCTGTCTGTATAACAGCTTTACTCCATTTTTTATATAATTGCCTAAATGTCTTCGCACAACAAATCAGCCATCTTGAGGTCTGGGATCATGCCTAATCCATCTCTCTATCATCTAAGGATGTAGGATTTTAGGTATCTTACCTCTTCTCTTTGGTGGGTCACTGATGGAGGTCAGACAGCCTCCAGGGGTAGAGAACAGGGTAATTCTAGTTTCATCCAACTACATGTTCTCCAAGAATGAAGTTGGTGGCCTGGCTGAAGTTGGTGGCCACTCCTGTGTGTTTCATTCTGTCCACATAGATAGCAAACTCCACTCACCTTTTTACTAGTGAGGAGCGGAGCTGCTTCAAGTACCTCTCTACTTCTCCATCTGTAAGATGGGGACAATGAGACTTCAGGACTTATAAGTTGATTTGAAATTTTGAGGGTATAAAAATTTCAAAACTTCAGTCAAGTAGGTGTTGTGGAAGGTGTGTGAGTTTGTGTGTGCATGCAAAACAGAGTTAATTCTCCATTATCTTCTCTCTCTCGCCTTACCACCCAGCAGGAGCCATCCTGACATTCTAGGGTGTATAGGTCAATGTAAGATTTACCACTAGAACAGGAGAAATCAGGTTTCCACAAAGAGAAACTTCTTGGTTTGCTATTAGGTGCTAATCAATGCTAGAAAGGAATTGCAAGACCACAGTTCCTGGACTTTCTCCTGGTTCCGTTTAGCCTAAAGTTGAATCTTGTCTTTTCTAATACTTCCAACATTCCTGTTTCTGACTCCACATTTGTCTTGCAGTCTCTGGAGTGAAAATTTCTGAAGTCTATGTATCTATTTATGTATGCATGTATGTATGTGTCTATCTATCAACCACCTATCAGTCTATTTTAAATTATCTACTCAACAAATATTTACTAAATGCCTACTATGGGTTAGGCATTCTATGAATGCAAGGGATACAGATGTCAATGTAACACATCTGTTCTTTTTCTTATAGAGCTTTCAAGCTAGTGGGAAGAGAAAACTCTTAATCAAATAACAACATGTACATCATAATATGTAATAAACTATCACATATGTGATCTGAAGGAGAGGAACATGCTTTTCTCTTTATCTCTCTTTTTTTCCCAAGCTTACTGAATGGCATATGATGGTTCATGTATGTTGCATGCACGACCTCATTTAATACTATAGCCATTTGAAGTGGATACTTCTATAGCTATTCATAGATGAAGAAATCCAAGCCCAGAGAAGTGTCTTTTACTCTCCTTTTGTAGTCACCGAGCCATCAACCTGTTGTGCCTCTGCAGTATCCTTGTGCTGGTCCACTTCTCTCTGTTGTCCCTGGTCCAAGCCCCATCAATATGATTATGCTTGAGCTCTCAAGCTGTTCTCAATGCTTACCACAACTTCCCTCTTCACTGTACTTCTCAAGCCTTGTCTAAGCACTGAACTCCCACTGTGCATTAGATAAATATGGACACCTCAGCCAAGGGTCTCCACAAAGCATTTTTTTCTAATACTGTTTTTCTGAACAAGCCTTTGCTCTGGTCTCATTAGCTCCTCTCCCTGCCTTCAATGTTAGGCCTGCTTATTCCTACCTTTTGAAACTCTTGAAATTATCAGTCCTATGTGGAATTCCTTCCTTTCCTCTGATCAAGTCCTAGTCAATATGCTCATGCCCAACCTAATTTCTGTCTTCTTTATGAATCTATCATCAGGCATCACATATCTACTTTGGCTGAATATTAGGGGATTTGTGATATATTCTGCTACAGTATCACTTTAGTATCATGTAATAGCAAAGTATCACCTCCTGGGGGCACAAATAATTGTTCAACAAGAGGTAGTCACTCTGAAATGAAATTTGATTCTGTATTGAACAACAGGCTACTAGCAAAGGGGGTGGTGTAACATAGTCTAATGGTGGGAGCAATTAGGACAGAGAAGAAGAATTTGTATTATGTTGATGCTAAGTTCCGTCCTGTGATTGAGGCAGACATGACTAATCAATCATGCTACTCATTCTCACTGAACTCAGACTAGCCTTAGAATTCTTCTTATCGCAGTGCTTGTGAAAGTCACTGCCTGAGGATAGGGGTTGGAAGGAGAGATGAATCATCTTTGCTATCATTTGGTTAGTGCATAACTTTCCTGAGATTCAATCTGCACTTTTCAACCCTAAGATTTTTATAATCTTTCCAAATGAAAAAAATCTTTAAAAGTTATATGCAATATTATTAATAAATTAAAAAAAATATTTTTAGAAGTTAGCATTTTCTACTTTGCTCTCTTTTGTTATTTATTTTTAACAGCAATACAACACACTGTATAAAATTCAAGAGGTACCAAAGGGTACTCAATAAAAAGCAAGTCACCCTCTCCCCTTGTCTCTGAGTCCTCTATTCCATCTTTCTAGAGGAGACAACTTTTACCAGTTTCTTGTATATCCTTCCAAAGATATTTTAATTTTTATTCTTTTGAGTAGGAGTTTCTCTTGCCCAGGCTGGAGTGCAGTGGCATGCTCATGTCCACCATAGTCTTCTCCTGGGGGACTCAGGTGATCCCTTCGCCTCAGTCTTCCAAGTAGTTGAGACCACAGGTGTGCACCAACACACCTGGCTAATTTTTTTATTTATTGTAGAGACAAAGTCTCGCCAAGTTGCCCAGGTTGGTCTCGAATTCCCGGGCTCAGTCAATTCTATCATCTTCATCTCCCAAAGTACTGTGTTTACAGGCATGAGCCACCATGCCCAGTTCCTTCCAGAGATATTTTATAAATACACATATACAAATTTTTTACTTTAAAACGTACATGTTAGTATACTATACACCTTTCTTTTCTCTTCTTTTTTAAAAAATAAGTGGGACAGGTAGGTCACGACTCCCAGGTATCCCGCAAAGTAGGCGAGCCATCTTAGGAGCAACTTTTAACTGTTCAAAAATCCGTCTCACATTAGCAGTGAGGATTTGGGTGTCACCCTGAATCATTATTTTCCTTACTCATAAGTTTAAGGTATTACTATAAACCTTTCTATACCTTGCTTCCCCCCCCTCTGGTTTAACAATATATCTTGGTTGTCAGTTTAGGAGTGTGCAAATAATTTTTAAGTCCACATAATTGAATTTATGTAGAAATACCATAGTTTATTTCATTAGTCTCCTATTGATGAAGATTTAAATTGTTTGAAATCTTTTGCTACTAAAGTCAATGCTAAAAAATTAAAGTCAATGCTAAAAAACTACAAATATGTAGTTTGGCAAACATGTGAGAATATATGTTGAACGATTTCCTTGAAGTGGAAATGCTAGGCCAAAAAAAATATGCATTTTACTTTATAGATATTGTCAGATTGCTCTTAAATAATATTGTACCATTTAAAATTTTCACTAGCAATGCATAAGAGCACTTGCTTTTCAACAAGCTCCATGATGCTGTTTGCAGACTTTCCGATCTTGGCTAAACTGACATGTAAAAGTACTTCATTGTTGTCTTTTTTTTTTTTTTTTTGAGTTGGAGTCTCACCCTGTCGCCCAGGTTGGAGTGCATTGGCACGCTCGTGGCCACTGCAGTCTCGACTTGCTGGGCTCAGGTGATACTTCCACCTCAGTCTTCCAAGTAGCCGAATCTACAGGTGCACGCTACCACGCCTGGCTTATTTTTTGATTTATTATAGAGACGAGGTCTCACCAAGTTGCCCAGGCTGGTCTTGAACCCCTAAACTCAGGCAATCCTCTCACCTCGGCCTCCCAAAGTGCTGGGATTTCAGGCTTGAGCTACTGCACCTGGCCACCTCTCAACTTTTAATGTGCACAGGAATCACCTAGGGATTTTATTAAGTGCAGCAGCTGCCTCAGGACTAGGGAGGAGCCTGGGATTCCGCATTTCTAATAAACTCTGAAGAGAAGCTGATGCTGCTGGTCTGGGCACCACACTTTTGAGTAGTAAGACCATAGGTGATACTGAGCAGTATTTCTAGCTGTGACATTCTAATAATCCAGCTTCCTTGAGGGTTCCCAAGTCTTATCTGCTAGCTCTCTCTATAGAACTCTGTCTTGACCCATCCTCTGATCTCCCGACTCCACTGTACTCCTGAATGCATTTAAGTCTGGTGAAGCTGGCCTTGTGGTATATCTCAAGATGTGCCTATCTCTTTCCTTAATAAGCCCAAGTTCTTAGCTCATTCCTCCCTAGCACACAGACAGTTAGTATGTCTTGTCTAGGAGAGTGCAAATAATTCTGTCACTGTGGTGGTGTATGGTTATTGAGTTGTCAGAACGTACCTGGAAGGTGAAGGTGGGTGAAAATTCTTCTAGTTGGGCAGCTTCATGAGATTGGTGGGGGGAAGTAGCAGGGACATGCCCCACCCCAGAGGTAGGAACAGGGGCACTTATAGTCTCTGTGACCCCTGAGGGAATGGCCTCTTTCTATTTTCTTCTTGCTTCCTCCTTCCCTTTCTGCTGTCCCAGACTCCACGGAGACTCTCTCTACATCCTTAGGGGACCCTGTGATAGCAGGTGGCAGGGGATGCCAGAGATGACTCATTCCTTTGTGCCTGGGGAGACTGGAGAAGTTTGACTGAATGGGTCCCCACGCTCTTTGTGGGAAAGACAATGATACTCCTTGATGGGAGGAGTCTTTTTGGTTCACTTTCCCCAACAATTCTTCAGGATGTAATGCTTTTAAAAATTAAGTGTTAGGCCAGGCTTGGTGGCTCAGCCTGTAATCTCAGCACTTTGAAAGGACGAGGCGAGTGGATTGCCTGAGCCCGCAGGTTCGAGATCAGCCCAAGCAACTTGGCAAGATCTCATCTCTACAATAAATAAAAAATTAACCAGGTGTGGTAGCACGCGCCTGTAGTTCCACGACTTGTAAGGCTGAAGTGGAAGGATCGCTGGAGCCGAGCAGGTGGATGCTGGGGTGGCTGTGAGTGTGCCATTGCACTCCAGCCTGGGCAACACAGTGAGATTGCAACTCAAAAAGAATTATGTTTTAGAATCTTTGAAGCCCTTCTACAAAAACTCAAATTCTTTTTGTGATTCTCCTAGCATGTTGCACTGGTCCTCTTGCCTGGAATTCTTGCCTCTTCCTTGTTTATCTGGTAAACTCTTTTTGTTGCAGAATCAGCTCAAATATTACCATCTGCAGGAAGTCATTGGGGCATTCTTTCCCTTTGTGCATCTTGGAGATGTGCATAGAAGAGCATGAATCTGAGACAGGCAAGGAAACACATGATTGTGTCTGAGGCTACACTAGACTCAAAGCAACCTAAGACAAGGGTCAGGCATGAAGTAAGAACTCAGGAAATTAAATCAGAATTCTTGGGGATGTGCTCATGCCTAGGTGATTTTTAAAAGCTGTCAATGTGATTTTGATTTGCATTTATTTGATGATTAGTGAGGCTGAGCATTTTTTCATGTATCTATTGGCTGTTCATATGTCTTCTTTTTTTTTTTTTTTGAGTTGGAGTCTCACTCTGTCGCCCAGACTGGAGTGCAGTGGCCGCTCCCGGCCACCGCAGCCTCGACCTGCTGGGCTCCGGCGATCCTTCCGCCTCAGCCTCCGAGTAGCCG
>NW_007249921.1:54899-57911 GCF_000164805.1 Carlito syrichta | reverse complement strand
TTTTGCTTTGCAGAAGCTTGTCAGTTTGATGAGATCCCACTTGTCTATCTTATCTCTTATGGCATGGGCATTTGGGGTTTTGATCAGGAATTGGTTGCCTTATTCCAATTTCCATAAGGGTGTCTCCTGCATTTTCAAAATCTTATAATTTGAGATTTTATGTTTAGGTCTTTGATCCAGAGATACCATCTAACTCCAGTCAGGATGGTCATCATTAATAACTCAAAAAACAACAGATGATGGAGAGAATGCAGAGAAAAAAGAATACTTCTACACTGTTGATAAGAGTGTAAATTAGTACAACCTCTGTGGAAAACAGTATGGTGATTTCTAAAAGATCTAAAAATTGACCTTCCATATGACCCAGCAATCCCACTTCTGGAAATGTACCTGGAGGAACTCAAATCATTCTACAAAAATGATACCTTCACATGCATATTTATTGCAGCACTATTCACAACAGCAAAAAACATGGAACCAACCAGGCTGCCCATCGAAAGTGGACTGAATTAAAAAAATGTGGTACATACACACAATGTAATATTATACAGCTCTAAAGAAGGACAAAATTATGGACTTCACAGTACCTTGGATGGATTTAGAGTCCATAATAGTGATCTATCACAGAAACAAAGAACTGAGTACCACATGTTCTCACTCGTAAATGAACCCTGAATATTTATCATAACACTGCATGAAAGGGATTGACACTAGTGGGTCACTGTTGGGGAAAGGAGGATGGTGTGGGGGGAGAGGGAAACACAACATTAATAAGTGTACCTGATCCCAAATCAGGTGAAGGGAGGACCGATGGGAGGACCAAACTTCACCTATATGATGACCACTTATGTACCTAGCCCTGAATTGTACCCCACATCTTTAAAATAAGGAGAGGAGAAAAATAAATAAAAACTACAGGTATCAAGATGGAAAACCACTTGGAGTGTTTATCTAGGTTTAAAAATCACTCCCTGAGATAGAAATGGGACCTAGCCTGCATGACAGCCCAGTGGCTCAGGCCATGAGGAGTAGATGGCTAGGGGATGGGAAACTGCAACCTGGCTAACTGTCCTTCATGTTAGCAAAGTGGTCTTTGGTTCCTATAACTAGCATTTATTGTATTCTACTATAGTCTGAGTTTAAGTTTAAGAACTTGAGATACAGTGATGAACCAAAAGGCCATGGTCACTTTTTCATGGAGCTTGCAGGGAGAAAGAATCAGAATTAAACAACAACATGGGAGATAGCTACTTCGAGGCTGAGGTGGGAGGATTGCCTTAGTTCAGGAGGTTGAGGCTGAGATGAGCCGTGATCATGCCACTGTGCTCTAGTGCGGGCAACAGAATGAGGACCCAATTAAAAAAGATAAAAATAAAACTCTCCCCTCCAAATTTATAAATTTTAAAATTTTTAAGTTAACATCATATTTCTGTGGAAAATGCCATTGGGATTTTATTTTTTGAGAGATGGGGTCTCATTTTGTTACCCAGGCTGAAGTGTAGGCTTGAGCTCTTGGGCTCAAGCAACCCTCATGCCTCAGTGTCCTGAGTAGCTGGGACTATAGATATGGGCCACCATGCCCTGCTAATTTAAAAAAAAATTTTTTTTTTTGAGTTGGAATCTCATTCTGTCGCCAAGGCTGAGTGCACTGGCACAATGACAGCTTACAGCCGCCTTGACCTACTGGGCTCAGATGATCCTTACACCTTAGCCTCCTGAGTAGCTGGGACTACAGGTGCATAATACTACATGCAAGGGATTGGCAGTAGCGGGTCACTGCCAGGAGAGGGAGGGTAGTGTAGGGGGAGGGGGGACACATAACATTAATAAAGGTACCAGTTCCCAAACCAGGCGAAGTGAGGACCAATGGGAGGTCCAAACTTCACCTACATGATGACCACTTATGTACCTAACCTTGAATTGTACCCCACATCTTTAAAATAAAAGAAAGAAAAAATAAAAGGTGTCAAAATGGAAAACCACTTGGAATGTTCTTCTAGAATTAAAAATCACTCCCTGAGATAGAAAGGGGGCCTGGGCTGTAATTTTTTATTTTTTATTTTGTAGAGATGAGGTCTCACTATGTTGCCCAGGGTGGTCTCAAACTCCTGGCCTCAAGCAATCCTTCCATCTTGGCTTCCCAAAGTGCTGGGATTAGAGGTGTCAGCCACTGAGTCTAATCAAAATCTTATATTATTATTGTATTACTTTTAATTTCTCATTTTAGTTCTGTTAGTATTTATTTTATATAATTAGATGTCTGGTATTTAGTATATAAATACTTATAATTGCTATACTTTCTTGATGAATTGATTCCTTTATTTTTATATAATTACCTTTGTCTCATGTGATCACTTTTTAGCTTAAAGTCTATTTTGTTTGATATACCCTTGCTCTCTTTTAGTTACCATGTGCATGAAATATCTTTTTCCATTCCTTTACTCTTTCAGCCTATGTGTGTCCTTAAAGCTAAACAGTCTTTTGTAGGCAACAAACCTTTGGATCTTGTCTTTAAAAAAAATCTATTTAGCCAATCTACGTCCTTTGATTGAAGAATTTAATCTATTTACGTTTAAAGTATTTATTGATAGAGAAGGACTTGCTATCATCATTTTGTAAATTACTTTTTAAAGACAGGATCTTGTTCTGTCACCTAGGCTGGAGTTCAGTGGTGCAATCTTAGCTCACTGCAAGCTCAAACTTCGTGGCTCAAGTGATCCTCTGCCTCAGTCTCCTAAGTAGCTAGGACTACAGTCATGTGCAATACACCTGATTTTTTATTTTTAATTTTTTGTAGGGATATGATCTCATTATGTTTCCCAAGCTGATCTCAAATTCCTGGCCTCAAGTAATCCTCCCATTTCCCAAAGTGCTGGGATTACAAGCATGAGCCACTGTTCCCAGCCTTGTTGTTTCTGTCTGTGTTGTTACTTTTTTTTTTTTGAGTTGGAGTCTCACTCTATCGCCCAGACTGGAGTGCAGTGGCCGCTCCTGGCCACTGCAACCTCGACA
>NW_007249921.1:0-54707 GCF_000164805.1 Carlito syrichta | reverse complement strand
CTGGCTAATTTTTTGATTTATTGTAGAGATGAGGTCTCGCCTGCCCAGGCGGGTCTTGAACACGCAGGTTCAGGCAATCCACTCACCTCAGCCTCCCAAAGGTGGGGATTACAGGCTGAGCCACCGACCCGGCTTGTGTTGTTACTTCTTTGTTTCTTTCTTTTTGCTGTTTCCTTTGTGACTTGGTGACTTTGTATAGTGGTATCCTTTGATTCCTTTCTCTTCATCTTTTGTACATCCACTACAGGTTTTTCCTTTGTGTTTACCCTGAGATTTACAAAATATTTTATAGTTATAACATCTTATTTTAAGCTAATAACAACTTAACTTCACTTGTGTACAAAAACTATACTTTGACTTCCCCTCACATTTTAGCTTACTGATATTACAATTAACATTTTATATTAAATATCCAATAGCAAGTTATTATAGTTATAGTGATTTTCATATGTTTGCTTTTAAACTTTCATACCAGAGTTGAAAGTGATTTTTGCACCACCATTGCAAAATTAGAGAATACTGAATTCAAGTTCATATTTGCCTTTACCTTTACCATTGTCCCCTCTCCTGAATGATTACAATAGTTTTCACCATTCCTTATTTCCAAAACAAACTCTCCTCCATAAAAACTGAACAAAATAAAAACACTTTGAACAATTGTAAGAGTGATTTTTTTCTTACAGCACAATTTCAATTGTGATGTCCCCCTTACTTAAAGACCCTTAGTGAGTTTTTTCCCTGACACTCAAACTCCCAAACTCTCAACTAAGGCCTAGAGTACACTCCAGAGTCTGCTACCAAACCATCTTTCCAGAATTACATGATCTACCTTTTTACATTTTTAATTAGGACTCGCTTTAATATTTCTCATAAGGTAGGTCTCATAGTGATGAATTCCCTCGTGTTAGTTTGTTTGGGTAAACTTAAATCTTCTTCGTTGCTGAAGGACATTTTTGCTGTAGTAGTTTTTTTGGACTCATAGGAGAAAAAGCATACAATTTCTATTTAATATGTATACATGAGGGCCTTCAGAATGAAGACTCAACTTCCCAATGAGTTACAGAAACTTAAATATTGTCTCAGGGTTACAGGAGAATGGGGGTTTCTACTGAGGGGCAACACATGGCTGGACAATGACTGGATGGAAAAACAGAGAATGACTTGCAAATAGTTCTCCTTGGAAGCTCTATGAACCTAAGAGACAGGCATTAATTTGAAAAAGGGTTCTTCCTCTTCTTTCCTGCAGTAGATAATTTTAACAGGGAGAGAGAGCAGCTTGGGAGAGGTAGTGGGGCAGGGGGAGACCCAATAGACCCTGAGGCAAAATGCCATATTTGGGGTAAATTTCCTGGTACTCCTTCACTCCTCTTTTTAGAACTTCCCTAGAAACTCCACCTATTAAAAGCTAAGTTCATGGCTGGGAAACAAAAAAATTGAGTCAAAGTTGAGTGGCAAAGGATTCCACCTAGGTTGTTTTCATTAAACAGCTCTGTCCTTTTTGAAAGTGGTATTGTTGTGGGCTGAGTCTCTACAGATCATGTAGGTAAACAGATTTTTAATGAGACATTTCTGTGGAGAAAGGAAAAAACAAACAAGTAAAGGTTAATGCCCAAAGCAGTCTATAAACTACCTTTTCTAGAGTCTTTAATGCATTCGCAGATTGCACTGACAATCTAATAGATTCTTCTCGACTATAGTTTGAACCAGGCAGTCATGTGAGCTTTCTGTGATGTGATGTCCATACATCAGCAAGCTGGCATGAAGATTGTTTAGTTTGTCATTATTTAAGAAAAGTACAGTTTCTTTAACATTTGTTTAGCATTTCTTGTATGTGAACAGGATGACAAAGCCCAAAACGACTAGCTTTGAGTCATTATTCAAGTAGACAATCCACACGTGAACTATCCACACTAGATCTCAACTGTCCTGAAATACAGGATTGACAGCATCCTAAAAGGCCATTGTATTTGATACTTTATATAGCCATGCTTTTGTCCTCTCTCCTGAATGATTGCAATAGTTTTCACCATTCCTTATTTCCAAAACAAACTCTCCTCCATAAAAACTGAACAAAATAAAAACACTTTTAAGAACTGTAAGAGTGATTTTTTTCCTACAGCACAATTTCAATTGTGATGTCCCCCTTACTTAAAGACCCTTAGTGAGGTTTTTCCCTGACACTGTAACTCCTAAACTCTCAACTAAGGCCTAGAGTACACTCCAGAGTCTGCTACCAACCATCTTTCTAGAATCACATGACAGTATCTATGTTTTTCAGTCTACAATTCCTGACTCTGCAGTTTCTAATACAGAACCCAAATTGTGGGGAGGAAGGAGAGTGAAGATGGGCAACATGACATTCTGACAGATACATTGATTGCCATTAAATAAGGTAGAAAATTGTAAGATATTCTTTACTATTGCACATAGTAGCAAAAACTAAAGAAAAACTACTTAGATATCTAAGAGGAAACGGGAAATAAATTTTGGTGCATTCCTACAATAAACAGAATATCCTATGGGCATTAAGAATCATTTAAAATTTTTTTAAAATGTTTATGTCTATTATTAAATGAAATATCTGGGCAACAAACCAGATATTCATTATGATCATATTATGAAGAATATACACACTATAAAAAAAACTCATGCCATTGACATGTGGTACATTCAAAAATAGGAAGAAACCATATCAGTGTAGCAATATAGTCTATTTATAATGAGAGTAATAGTAGATGATATAACTTTTTTCTTTTTATTAAGAAGTTGATGAAATAATTGTCACCTGTTCCCTATGTTTTCATTATCACTCTACCAGTTGATTGCTAAGTCAATGCTCACGATGGAAAAGCACAGTTTTAATATCTAGTGATTTCAAGTCAGAAAAGCTGTATGAATTGGATGAATACCTCTCCTTGAGGCTCCAAGTCACTTGGGGTTCCTGGACCTGTTAGTAAGTCAATTTCTTTACCTCCCACAGTTCAGGAATTTTGTAAAGGTAGCAGGCCAGTCTTTCCATGGGGTTTTTAAAAATAGATCTCAATCGTAATTCCTTGAAGTCTGCTCTGAAATGTCATTCTGGCCAAAGTCTTGGTAAAATAACTAGTATCTCTAATCACATTCCCCTTTTCTGGCAGAACAAGGTTCTGGGTTCTCCTTGCTGCAGTTTCCAGAAGAGAAGAGCAGCATTTATATTTCATCCTGTCACAGCACCAAGAATGTAGGGGCCGTGGTTGTTGGCCCCCTAAAGTTTCACTGGAAAATCACCATCAAGAGGAAAGATTGATTAATAGGAGAAAAGGCAAACAAATTTTATTTAATGTGTATACATGGAGGTCTTCAGTATGAGGGCCCTAGAGTATTCTTTGTTGGCAGTTTTTTTCTTTCAATATTTTGAATTTATCATCTCACTCTCTCCCAGTTTGCAGTTTTTGTTGAGAAATCTGCTGATAGTCTTATGGATCCTCCTTTGTATGTAAAAAGTCTCTCTTCCTTCAGAATTCTCTCTCTCTCTCTTTTTTTTTTTTTGAGACAGGGTCTCAGTCTGTTGCCCAGGCTGGAATGTAGTAGCACAATGAGACTTCACTGTAGCCTCAACTTCCTTGTCCCAAGCAATCTTCCCACCTCAGCCTCCCAAGCAGCTAAGACTACAAGTGTGTGCTATCATGCTCAGGTAATTTTTTCAAATTTTGTAGAGATGGAGTCTTGCTATGTTGCCCAGACTGTCTTTGACTTTGGATAATTTATTTTTTGGAACTTTAAAAATTCAATTTTTAAATTATATTTTAATATTTTGAACATTATTTTATTTTTGATTCAAGGAGTACATGTACAGATTTCTTACATAGGTATACTGCATAATAGTGAGGCTGTCTTCTATTGAGCCTGTCACCTTGGTGGTGGACATGGTACCCAGTGGGTGGTTTTTCAAACTTTACCTCTTCCTTTCCTTCCTCCATTAGGAGTGCCTAGTATCTGTTGTTCCCATTTTTATGCCATGTGTGGTCAGTGTTTAGCTCCCACTAATAAGTGAGAACATGTGGTATCAGTTTTCTGTTTCTGTGATTATTTGTGTAGAATGGTGGTCTCCAGCTGTATCCATGTTGCTACAAAGGACATGATTTTTTCTTTTTTATGGATGTGTATTATTCCATGTTGTATATGTACTAAATTTTCTTTCTGCAGTCCACTGTTGATGAGCACTTAGGTTGATTTCATGCTTTTGCTATTGTGAATAAGGCTCTGATAAACATATGAGTGCAGGTGTCTTTTTGCTAGACTACCTCAGCCTCCCAAGTAGAATGATTTATGCTTCTTTGGGTATATTACTGGTAGTGGGGTTGCTGGGTCAAATGGCAATCTAGTTTTAGTTCTTTGAGAAATCTTTAAACAGCTTTCTATAGGGGCTGCACTAGCTTACATTCCTACTAACAGTTTAGAGCGTTTCCTTTTCTCTGCAACCATACCAATATCTGTAGTTTGTTGATTTAACAATAGTCATTCTGATTGGTGTGAAATGGTATCTCATTGTGGTTTTGACTTGCATTTTTCTCATGATTAGTGATGTTGAGCATTTTTTCATGTTTGTTGGCTTCTTGCATGTCTCTTTTGAGAAGTGTCTGTTCATGTCCTTGCCCTTTTTTTTTTTGAGTTGTGCTTTCACTCTGTCACTCAGGCTGGAGTGCAGTGGCACAGTCATGGCTCACTGTAACCTTGATTTCCTGGGTTCAGGAAATCCTTCCATCTCAGCCTTTTGAGTAGCTGGGACTACAGGTGTGTGCCATAACACTGGCTAGTTTTTGATATAGATTAGGTCTTGTTATGTTGCCTGGGTTGGTCTTGAACTCCTGGGCTCAAACAGCCTCCTGCTTTGGCATCCCAAAGTTCCAGGATTACAGGCATGAGCCAATGCGCCTTGCCTGTCAACTTTTAAAATGGGGTTATTTGTTTTTTTTCCTTTCAATTCATTTGAATTATTTATAGTTTCTAAATATTGGTCCTTTGTCTGATGCATAGTTTGCAAATATTTTCTCCTATTCACTAGGTTGTTTATGAACTCTGTTGATGTTTTTTTTTTCCTGTGCAGAGCTCTCTAGTTTGATTAAGTCCCACTTGTCAATTTTGGTTTTTGCTGTGTTTGCTTTTGAGATCTTAGTCATGAATTCATTAGTCAGGTCAGTGTCCAGAAGAGTGTTTCCTAGACTTTCTCCTAAGATTAAATTTTTAAATTTTATTTTAAAGATGTGAGGTTGCCGGGCTCGGTGGCTCAGCCTGTAATCCCGCACCTTTGGGAGGTTGAGGTGAGTGGATTGGCTGAGCCCGCGGGTTCGAGACCCGCCTGGGCTGTGAGACCTCATCTCTACAATAAATAAAAAAATCAGCCATATCATCTCACTCGGGCATGGTAGTGCATGTCTGTAATTCTGGCTACTTGGAAGGCTGAGGCGGAAGGATCACCGGAGCCCAGCAGTTCGAGGCTGCGGTGGCCGGGAGCGGCCATTGCACTCCAGTCTGGCGACAGAGTGAGACTCCAACTCAAAAAAAAAAAAAAAAAAAGAGAAAAAAGATGTGGGTTACAATTCAGGGTTAGGTACACAAATGTTCACTATGCAGGTACCCTTGTTGAAGAGGTGTGCCCCCCTTCCCTGGCAGTTTCCATTATTGTCAATCCCTTTTTTATCATATTATGATAATAATAAAGAGCCTCTTCAAGGTCCGCTTATGAGTGAGAACATGCGGTACTCAGTTCTTTGTTTCTGTGATAGATCACTAGGTATTATAGTCTCTAAATCCATCCAAGTTGCTGCAAAGTTCATAATTTTGTCCTTTATGGCTGCATAATATTCCATTGTGTACATGTACCACATTTTTTAATCTAGTCCACTTTCGATGGGCACAACAGTTGATTCCATGCTATTGTGAACAATGCTGCAATAAACATGCATGGCAGGTGTCTTTTTCATAGAGTGATTTGAGTTCCTCTGGGAATATTCCAAAAATGGGGATTGCAGTGTCATATGCAAGTTCAATTTTTAGATCTTTTAGGAATTGCCAAACTGTTTTCCACAGATGTATTAGTTTACACTCCCAACAGCAGTGTAGAAATGTTCCCTTTTCCCTGCATCCTCTCCAGCATCTGTTGTTTTTTGAGTTATCGATGATGGCCATCCTGACTGGAGTTAGGTGTTATCTCAGTGTGGTTTTAATTTGCAATTCTTTAACGATTATGAGACTGAGTATTTTTCATGTATCTGTTGGCTGCTCATATGTCTTCTTTTGAGAAGTGTCTATTCATATCTATTGCCCACTTTGGAATGGGTTTTTTTTTTCTTTTCGACATGTGTGAGTTTTTTGTAGATCCTAAATGTTAGGCCTTTGTCAGATATACTGTTGGCCAATATTTTTTTTCCAGTCGGTAGGCTCTCTCCCTGCTTACTTGATGAGGTCCCATTTGTCTATCTTATCTCTTATGGCATGGGCACTTGGAGTTTTGATCAGGAATTGGTTGCCAGTTCCAATTTCCATAAGGGTGTCTCCTGCATTTTCTAAGTTTCTTATAGTTTGAGGTTTTACATTTAGGTCTTTGACCCATTTAGATTTTTGTGTATGGTGAACCATTTGACTTTTGTGTATGGGGATAGATAGGGGTCTTATTTTAATCTTTTGTATGTGGTCAGCCAGTTTTCCCAGCACCATTTACTGAATAGATTCTCCTCTCCCCAGTGATTGGTGGTGGAGGCTTCGTCGAAGATGAGTTGGTTGAGAAATTGAGATTTTGCTTCCAGAATCTCTATCTTGTTCCATTGGTCTATATGCCTGCTCTTGTACCAATACCAGGTTGTTTTGATTATTGTAGCCTTATGATAAAGCTTAAAGTCTGGGAGTATGGTACCGCTCACTTTGTTTTTTTTCCTGAGGACTTTTTAGGCTATTTGTGGTTGTTTTTGTTTTCATATAAATATTTGTATTGTTGTTTCAAGGTCTGAGAGGAATGATGCTGGTAATTTAATGGGTATTGTGTTAAATCTGAAGATTGCTTTGCATAGGATGAACGTCTTGACAATGCTGATAGTTCCAATCCATGAGCATGGAATATGCTTGTTTGTGTCATTTTTGATTTCTTTGAGCAGTGTTTTATAGTTTTCATTGTAAAGTTCTTTGATTTCTCTGGTTAGAAAAATACCAAAGTATTTCATTTTTTGTGTAGCTATTGTGAATGAGATTGTACTCTTTATTTGAGTTTCTGTTTGTTTATTGTTGTGTATAGGAAAGTGACTGTCTTTTGCACATTTATCTTATACCCTGAGACTTTGCCAAAGTCCTTTATCAGTGCAAGGAAGCTTTTGACAGACTCTCTTGGGTTTCTGAACTATAGAATTATGTTGATTTTAAAGAGGAATAACTTAACTTCCTCTTTTCCCAATGGATACCCCTGATTTTCTTCTCTTGTTTGATTGCTCTAGCTAGGACTTCCAATAATATGCTGAACAGGAGGGGTGAGAGAGGTCATCCTTGTCTTGTTCTGGTTTTCAGGGGGAAATGATTCCAATTTCTGTTTGTTTAGCAGTATGTTGACTGTGGGTATCTCATAGATAACTCTTACTATTTTGAGGTATGTTCTATCTATGCCTAGATGTTTGAGGATTTTATCAAGAAGGGATGCTGGATTTTATCAAAAGCGTTTCCCAAGTCTAATGATGTAATCATGTGGCTTTTATTTTTACATATGTCGATGTATTTAATTATGTTTATGGTCTTGCAGATGTTGAGCCATTCCTGCATCCCGGGGATGAATCCTACTTGGTCATGGTGAATGATTTTTGAGATGTGTTGTTGAATCCAGTTTGCTAGAATCTTGTTGAGAATTTTAACATCTATGTTCATCAAGGATATTTTGTAGTTCTCTTTCTTTGTTGAATCTTTACTCGGTTTGGGTATCAATGCGAGCTTCATAAAATGATTTTGGGAGAGTTTCATCTTTCTTGATTGCCTGGAATACTTTCAATAGGATTAGTATCAGCTCCTCCTTATATGCTTTGTAGAATTCTGCTGGAAAGCCATCTGGTCCAGGGCTTTTATTTTTTTGTAGGTAGTTTTCTTTTCTTTTATTATAAAGTTGTGGGGTACAATTCAGGATTAGGTACACAAATGTTGATTATGCATGTATCATTGTTGATACAATATGCCCCTGCCTTCCCTAGCAGTTTCCTCCAACTGCCAATCTCACCCTCCCTCCTCTGACAGTTTCCCACTACTGCCAGTTGCTTTCTTATGGCATTATAATTGTTCTAAGTCCACTTATGAGTAAGAACATATGGTATTCTGCTCTTTCTTTCTGTGATAGATCACTGAGTATGATCGATGCTAAATCCATCAAGGTGCTGCAACGTCCATATGTTTGTCCTTCTTCGTGGCTGCATAATATTCCATTGTGTATATGTACTACATTTTTAAAATCCAGTCCAGTTTCAATGGGCAATAAGGTTGGTTCCATGTTTATGCTATTGTGAATAGAACTGCAACAAACATAAGTGAGCAGGTTCTTTTTTGTAGAATTATTTGAGTTCCTATACCTATGGGTATATTCCAGTAGGGGAATTGCTGGGTCATATGGAAGGTCAATTTCTAGTTCTTTCAGAAACTGCCACACTGTCTTCCAAAGAGGTTGCACTAGTTTGCATTCCCACCAGCCGTGTAGAAGGGTTCCTTTTTCTCTGCATTCTGGCCAGCATCTGTTGTTGTTTGTTTTTATTAATGATGGCCATTCTTACTGAGGTTAGGCGGTAACTCAATGTGGTTTTGATTTGCACTTCTCTGATGATGAATGAGGCTGAGCACTTTTTCATGGGTCTCTTGGCTGCTCATATATCTTCTTTTGAGAAGTGTCTATTTATGTCTTTGCCTCTTTTTAATGGGACTGTTTGTTGTTTTTCCTTTTGGTGAGTTTGAGTTCTTTGTAGATCCTAGATGTTAGGCCTTTGTCAGATATACAGTCGGCAAATATTTTTTCCCATACTGTAGGCTGTCTCCCTGCTCTCTTGACAGTTTCTTTTGCTTTGCAGAAGTTCGTTAGTTTGATGAGGTCCCACTTGTTTATCTTATTTCTTAAGGTATGGGTATTTAGGATTCTGAATAGGAATTGGTTGCCAGTTCCATTTTCCACAAGAGTGTCTCCTGCGTTTTCTGGGTCTTTGATTCATTGAGAGTTAATTTTTGTATATGGTGATAGGTAGGGTTCCTGTTTCAATCTTCTGCATGTGATCAGTCAGTTTTCCCTGGGTTCTCCTCTCCCCAGTGATTGTGGTTGAGGATTTGTTTCCAGAATCTCTATGCTGTTCCATTGGTCTATGTGCCTGTTCTTGTACGAATACCAGGCTGTTTTGATTACTGTAGCCTTATAGTTAAGTTTGAAGTCTGGAAGTGTGATACCTCCTGCTTAGTTTCTTTTGCTAAGGATTGTTATGGTTATTTGTGGTTATTTATGTTTCCATATGAGTTTCTGTATTGTCATTTCCAGGTCTGAGAAGAATGATATTGGTAACTTAATAAGGTATTGCATTGAATCTGTAGATTGCCTTCGGTAGGATGGGCATCTTAACAATGTTGATTCTTCCTATCTATGAGCATGGAATATTTTTCCATTTGTTTGTGCCTTCTTGAATTTCTTTGAGCAGTGTTTTGTAGTTCTCAGTGTAAAGGTCTTTCACTTCTCTGGATAGAAGATGTTGAGGTATTTGATTTTTTTCAGGCTATTGTGAATGGGATTGTGCTTTTAATTTGGGTCTCTGCCTGCTTGTTGTTGGTGTATAGGAATGCAACTGTCTTTTGCACATTTATTTTGTATCCTGAGACTTTGTCAAAGTCCTTTGTCAGTGCAAGCAGGTTTTTGACAGATTGTCTTGGATTTTCTTTCTTTTTTTTTTGAGTTGGAGTCCCACTCTGTTGCCCAACTGGAGTGCAGTGGCCGCTCCAGGCCACCACAGCCTCGACCTGCTGGGCTCCGGCGATCCTTCCACCTCAGCCTTCCAAGTAGCTGGAACTACAGGCTTGCGCTGCCACGCCTGGCTAATTTTTTGATTTATTGTGGAGATGATGTCTCGCCAAGTTGCCCAGGCGGGTCTCGAACCCACGGGCTCAGGCAATTCACTCACCTCAGCCTCCCAAAGGCGCAGGATTACAGGCTGAGCCACCGAGCCCGGCTTCTCTTGGATTTTCAAGGTCTAGGATTATATCACCAGCAAAGAGAGATAACTTGACTTCCTCTTTTCCTATTTGGATACCCCTGATTTCCTTCCCTTGTCTAGTTGCCCGAGCTAGGACTTCCAACACAATGTTGAATAAGAGGGGTGAGAGTGGGAAGCCTGTCTTGTTCTAGTTTTCAGGGGAAATGTTTCCAGTTTCTGTCCATTTAGCAATATGTTAGCTGTGGGTTTATCACAAATGGAACTTACTATGTTGAGCTATAGGCCTTCTCTACCTAGGTGTCTGAGGGTTTTTATCAAGAAGGGATGTTGGATTTTATCAACAACTTTTTCTTCATCTAGTGATATAATCATCTGGTTCTTATTTTTATATCTGTTGATGTGTTTAATTACATTTATGGTCTTGCGAATGTTGAACCAGCCCTGCATCATGGGGCTGAAGCCTACTTGGTCATGGTGGATGATTTTTGAGATGTGCTTTTGAATCTGATTTGCTAGAATCTTGTTGGGGATTTTTGCATCTATGTTCATAAGGGATATTGGCCTGTAGTTCTCTTATTTTGTTGGATCTTTATCCAGTTTGTGTATCAGTGTAATGTTAGCTCTGTAAAATGATTTGGGGAGAATTTCATCTTTCTCAATATCCTGAAATACTTTCAAAAGGATTGGTATTAGCTCCTCCTTGTACGTTTTGTAGAATTCTGCTGGATAGCCATCTGGTCCAGGGATTTTTTTGTAGGCAGTTTTTGTATGACAGAGTCAATTTCCTTGGTTGTTATTGGTCTATTTAGTGTCTCAATGCCTTCTTGTTTCAATCTGGGGAGGTTGTGTTATGTCAGAAAGTGCTCTATTTCATTTAGGTAGGTGTACATAGTAATCTCTGATAATTTTTTGTGTTTCTTCTGGGTCAGTTGTGATTTGAAATGTTGTATTTCTGATTGTGTTTATTTGGGCTTTTTCTCTCTTTTTCTTGGTCATTCTGGCTAGGGTCCATGAATCTTGTTAATTCTTTCAAAGAAGCAGCTTTTTGTTTTGTTGATGTCTTCTATGATATTTTTGTCTTCTATGTTCTGTATTTGGGTTCTTATTTTGGTGATTTGGATTATTCTGCTAAAGTTGGTGTTTTGGTAGTCTTCTCTTTCTAGCTCCCTTAGGTGATTTGTTAGGTTCTCCACTTGTAATCTTTCCTTTTTCTTGATATGTGCTTATAGAGACCTAAATTCCCCTTTTAGAACTGATTTCATGGCATCCCAGAGGTTTTGGTAAGATGTTTCTTCATTTTCATTTGTTTCCAGGAATCTTTCAATTTCTGCTTTGATTTCAGTGTTGACCCAGTAGTTGTTCAGCACCATGCTGTTTAGTGTCCATGTCTTTGTGGGCTTTGGGGAAATGTTGTTTTGTTGATATTTATTTTTATTCCACTGTGGTCTGAGAGTGTGCATGGCAAGATTTCAACCTTATAGAATTTGTTTATGCTTGATTTATGGTCAAGGATGTGATCAATCTTGGAGTACATCCCATTAGTGATGAGTAGAATGTATATTGTGTGGTTTTTGGGTGAAATAATCTGTATGTATGTATTAAGAACATTTGGTTGAGTGTCAAGTTTAGGGTTCTTGATCTCTTTGCTGATTTTTTGCCTTGATGATCTATCTAGGGCTATTAGTGAAGTACTCAAGTTCCTTGCTATAATAGTGTTAGAGTCAATGTCTTTTTTGAGTTTGCTTAGTAGTTGCTTTATAAATGTTGGTGCTCTTATATTGAATACATATATGTTCAGGATAGTTATTTTTTGTTGATGATTTGAACACTTTATCATTAAAATATTTGTATCTTTTAAAATTTTTGAGAGCTTAAAGGTTTTTTTTTTGATATTAAGATCACAACTCCTGCCATCTTTTGTGATCCTTGCCTGAAAACTCATTTTCCATCCTTTGACTTTGAGTCTGTGTGCTATCCTTGTAGTGAGATGAGTCTCTTGAATGCAACAAATAATTGGGTCATGGTTTCTTATCCAGTTTGCCATTCTGTGATTTTTTCAGTGGTGAATTTAGTTCATCCACATTCAGACTGATTATTGAAATGGGAGTGTTTATTGCTGACATGAGATTCTTATTAAGGTTTTTTCTTTGTTTGCTTGTTTTCTTTGGCTTTGGGGTTAATGTATGTGTGTGTTTTCAAGTTTCTTGTGCTGTATTCTCTGTTGATCTGTGTTCTGCTATTCTCTTGACAAGTGTGTGGTCATTCTTTTGTTTTCTTTCTTCTGTACTTAATGACTTTTAAAGTATCTCCTGTAGATCTGGTCTGGAAACTGCATTATCTCTTAGGGATTAAATGTCTGGGAAGGAATTTAATTCTACATCACTGATGAAGCTGAGCTTGGCTGGATAGGTAATTTTTGTTTGAAATTGTTTATCTTTGAGGACTTTGAATATAGGGCTCCATTCCTTTCTTGCTTGTAGCGTTTCTGCTGATAGGTCTGCTGCTATTCTCATTGGTTTTCCCCAGTAGGTGTTCTGACCTTTCTCTCTTGCTGCCTTTAGGATTTTTTCTTTTGTGCCTACTTTGTGTAGGCAAATTAGTATGTGTCTAGGGGTTGGTCTTCTCATTTGATGTCTTGTGGGAGTACTGTATATCTCTTGGTATCTTTTGTGCTTGGCTGGTCACATCTCTGGTGAGATTGGGTAAGTTTTCTTGGATTACCTCCTGGAATACTTGCTTCAAGTGGTTCTCCATTTTCCTTCCTTCTTCTGGGGTACCAATCAGGCATAAGTTCGGTCGCTTGATATAATCGCACATCTCTTGTAGGTTTTGTTCTTTCTTTCTGAGTCTTCTTTCTATGTTGTTTACAGATTGGGTTAATTCCATGTTCTGGTTTTCAAATTCTGAGATTCTTTCTTCAGCTAAATTGATTCTACTTTTCATGCTTGTTATTTTGTTATTGATTTCCTGGATGAAATTTTTTATTGCCAAAATATCTGTTACAAGTTCTTTCAGTGTTGCATCTTGTCTTTCTTGAGTCTTATCCACTATTTTCATCCATTCTCTAATGCCTGTTGTATTCTGGGGCCAGTGGTTGGTAACTTCCGTTGTTTGGGCACCAAGGTCTGATTTTTCAGGAGTTTTGTCTATGGTACACTTGAAATTGCCTGAGGTCTTCCTTTGTTTTTTTTCATTTGTGACAGATATCTTTTTTTTCTCTTTAGTTCTGTCATTTAGTGTCAGTGGGAGAGGCTTTCCCTTCTGATGTTTTCTCAGTCTTCTATTCTTCCCTGATCTGGGCTCTGGATTTATTCCACTTTGAAATAGGACATTGGATGGGAACCTTTGCTGTCTCTTATAATTTTTGAAATTTGAATAAGGTAAGGGATGGGGTGCTGGGATTCAGAAACTACTTGCAAATTACAATGTTCACTTATTGTGATATGTATACCCTGAGACCCACTCCCCACCACCACTCTATATGATGATACAAAGCAGAAACCAATGCAAAAAACAATTGAACACACACACGGACATACACACACACCCCAAAACAAACAGGAATGACAGCAAAGTGAAACAAAACAAACAACAACAAAAAAACCCCAAGAAAACTAAACACACAGGCACATGCCTAGCATAAGGTGAATAGAGATGAAAAACTGAAAGACCAGAGGAAAAGAAAAAAAAAATAAATTCAGGTCAAACCCTCACACATATATTGACAGATACCCTAAACTATAAGAAATGAAAATAAAAAAACCCAGAAGAACAAAAAGCAAAAACAAATTAACAAGAATAACAAAATTGAAAGATGAACACTCAAGAAAATGACATAAAAGAAGAAAGAAACAGAAAAGAAAAGAAAAATATTTGGGAGGGAGCAGATCAAACCCTCATATACACATTCATGAACAAAGGAAAAATATTTTAAAAATATGTGAATAACCATTCAAAAACTTTAAAAAATTCTTTAAAAAATTGAAAATTACAAAAAAAACTTTCCCTTTTGTGGCAGACTCTGTAACTGTTCCTCAGTCAGGTCTCTCCTGCAAAGCCACCTCTTTCACTCTCTCCTCAGTGTCTGGAGCAGGGTAGGAGGAATGGTCATTGAGGTGGGTGGGGCTGCAGTCCTCCCCTCCCACTCTCGTATGGTCAGAGAGATCTCCTCTGGTGGAGAAGTATGGGATTTTGTCTTCCCCAGGTACATATTTGCGGGGGGTGGGAGGTGGATTGTGGTGTTCCCCAATCTGGCCTATCCTGGAATGGAGTTCTCCTATTGCGACTGACGTCCAGGCTTTGCCTGTGTTTGCCCCTCTTAGTCGTGGCCCAGTTGTGTGAGTCTGACGTTCAGAGGATTGCTGGGGAGGAGGGATTTGGGTCAGCTCTGGACCCACCATTGATCTCTTTGGAGTTCTTCCTTGTCCTTTTCTGGCCACACCCTTTGTCCTGCAGCTGGATCAGGGTAGGGGTTTGGGCACCTAGGATTCAGCACTTGCCAGGCCCCTCCAAAGAAGTTGGTACTTTCAGGATATTCCCTCTGGGTCACAATCAATCCCTGAGTAGTTGATCCACCAGTCACAGAGATTGGGTCTGTTGCTCTGTGGTGAGCGTATCGGAGCACTTTCCTGCTGCACCTTCAAGATGGTGGTGGGGTGCCTCTCTTGTCCTTTCTGTGGGACTTTGCCTCTGGATTTCCCCTGCTGCCAGTGCCCTGCCAGGAGCTGAAGTGGTGAGGCAAAGCCAGGAGCCAGTAGGCTCTCTCCTGTTGCACTGGTGAGGGAGAGCCTGGGGCCATATTTTCTCCCTGCTGCTTTTGTCCATTAAAAAAAAAAAAAAAGATGCTTGGCTTCTGTGACCTGGGAAGAGCCATGGACAAAACAGAGAAACTGTAGCACTAGCTGTTGCACCAGGGGCTTGGTGACTTGCTCATGAGTCCCCACTTAGTCTTTTCCAGCATTTTCTTCCCAGGGAGGGTTTGTTGATTAAAAAAAAAAGAAAAGAAAAAGAAAATGGCATTTGGCTTCTACATCCTGGGAATCACTAGTGTCCAAACCTAGCAGCTGTGGCACCAGTTGCTGCACCAGGAGAGCCCTCACTCAGTCAACCACTCACATACCCACTTGCTCAACAGTACATACAAAAAATTTTCCATACATTCAGTCACACAGGGACTTGCATAGTCTGACTGGCTCGGCTGCCATCTTCACGACCTCTTGTAGGAAGTTTTCTTAAGACATGGTTTATTTCCTGGTTGCTATTGGTCTATTTAGGGACATGATTTCTTCTTGTTTCATCCTGCGGAGGTTGTGTGATGTCAGAATGTTCTCCATTTCATTTAGGTTTTCAAGTTTGTTTCCACAGAAGCGTACATAGTAGTCTCTAATAATATTTTGTATTTATTTGGAATCAGTTGTGACTTGATCTTTTGCATTTCTAATTTGGGCTTTTTCTTGGTTAGTCTAGCTAGGGGTCCAGAAATCTTGAGTATTCTTTCAAAAAACCAGCTTTTTGTTTTGTTTATTTTTTTGTATTCTATTTTTGTCTTCTTTGTTCCATATTTGGACTTTTATTTTGATGATCTGGATTCTTCTGCTGAAGTTAGGTTTTGTGGTCTTGCTTTTCCAGCTTCCTTAGGTGATTTGTTAGGCTGTTAATTTGTGATCTTTCCATTTTCTTCATGTGAATTTGTAGAGATATGAATTCTTCTCCTATTACTGTTATCATGGTATCCCAGAGATTTTGGTATGATGTTTCTTCATTTCATTTGTTTCCAGGAATCTTTTAATTTCTGTTTTAATTTCCGTGTTGACCCAGGAGTTGTTTAGCATTGTACTGTTTAGTGTCCACATCTTTGTGGGTTTTGGGGAAACTTTGTTGATGTTGATATTTATTTTTATTCTACTGTGGTCTAAGAAGGTGCTTGGCAGAATTTCAATCTTCTGAAATTTGTTTATGCTTGATTTTTGGCCAAGGATGTGGTCAGTCTTAGAGTATATTCCATGTGGTGATAAGTAGAATGTATATTCCATAGTTGTTGGATGGAATGTTCTGTAGGTATCTCTATTAAGTCCATTTGGTCAAGCATCATGTTGAAGTTCCAGAACTCCTTGTTGATTTTTTTTGTCTTGATGATCTGTCTAGGGTTGCTAGCAGGGTATTTAAGTCTCCAGTTATGATTGTGTTAGTATCAGTATCTTTTTTTAGTTTACCTAAAAGCTGCTTTATGAAAGTTCGTCTCCTATGTTGACAGTGTTATGTTTAGGATGGATATTTCTTGTTGATGGATTGAACATTTTCTCATTATGTAGTGACCTTCCATTTCTCTTTTAATTTTTTTTTTTTAGTTGGAGTCTCACTCTGTCATCTGGGCTGGAGTGCAGTGGCGTGCTCATGGCTACTCCTGTGTCAACCTGCTGGACTCAGATGATCCTTCCACCTCAGCCTTCCAAGTAGCTGAAAATGCACTACCATGAAACATCCTACCAAAATCTCTGGGATACCATGACCACATCCTTGGCCAATTTATTTATTTATTGTAGAGATGAGGTCTCGCCAAGTTGCCCAGGCTGTTCTTGAACTGTGGGCTCAGACAATCCACTCACCTTGGTCTCCCAAAGTGCCAGGATTATGGCTTGAACCACCATGCCTGGCTTCTTTTAATTTTTGACAGCTTAAATATACCCTTAAAAGGGTATATTGTCTGATATTAAGATTGCAACTCCTGCTTTCTTTTGTGTTCCATTTGCCCCCAAATTTGTTTTCC
This sequence comes from Carlito syrichta, assembly GCF_000164805.1. Classification (NCBI taxonomy): domain Eukaryota; kingdom Metazoa; phylum Chordata; class Mammalia; order Primates; family Tarsiidae; genus Carlito; species Carlito syrichta. The sequence continues at coordinate 37,757 of NW_007249921.1, read as the reverse complement.
ATCCTCTTACTTTGAGTCTGTGAGTGTCCTTTCTAGTGAGATGAGTCTCCTGGAGACAGCATATTGTTGCATCATAATATTTCATCCTATTTGCTATTCTATGTCTTTTCACTGGTACATTTAATTCACTCATTTTCAGGCTAATTATTGAGATGTGAGTTCATCTCTGTTGTGAGGTTCTTACAGAGTTTGTTGTTGCTGCTACTGTATGTTTATTTGTTTACTATCTTTCTTTTGATTTTGGGTGGATTTATGTGTGTTTTCAATCATTTTCCTGCAATCTTGGGAAGGACATAGTCATTCTTTTTTTTCTTTCCTCTGTGTTTAATACTTTCTTAAGTGTTTCTTGTAGAGCTGGTCTGGAGGTGGCATAAACTCTTAGGGATTGAATGTCTGGGAAGGATTTTAATTCTCCATCACTGAAGAAACTTAACTTGGTTGGGTATGTAATTATTGATTGAAGTTTTTTATCTTCAAGAACTTTGAAGATTGAACTCACATCTCTCCTAGCCTGAAGTGTTTTTGTAGGTAAGTCTGTTGCTATTCTATTTGGTCTTCCTGGGAAGTAGTCCGACCTTTTATCTTTCTGCCCTTAGGATTTTTTTTTAATACCTGCTTTGTGTAAGAGAGTTACTATGTGTCTAGGAGTTGGTTTCTCATTTGTTGTCTTGCAAGGATTCTCTGAATCTCTTGTGTTTGCATGGGCACATTGCTGATGAAATGAGGGAAGTTTTCTTGGATAATTTAATGGAATGTTTGTTCCAGTGTGGTCTTTGTCTCTCTATCTGCCTCATGGATTCCAATTAATCTTAGGCTTGGCCTTTTGATATAATTGCTCATCTCTTAGAGGCTTTGTTCTATCTTTTATAGCTTCTTTTCTATGTTTTTAACAGTTTGGGTTAGTTTCATATTTTGATCCTCAAGCTCTGAGATTCTTTCTTCTGCTTGGTTAATTCTGTTTTACATGCTTATCAGTTTGTTATTTATTTCATTCACTGTATTCTTTATTGCTGTAATCTCATTATCAACTCCTTCATTCTCTTATCTCTCCTCACTTCTATTTTTTCTCTCTATTAATATCTTGATACCTGGGTTTGTGGTTTGAGACTGGTCATTCTGGGACTCTTCATTGTTTGAATTCTGAAGTCTATATTCTCAGTTGTTGCCCTCAGTTGTTGTCCTCTGTGTGAGACCTGTATTCTTCCTTCGGTTTTTCTTCATTTGTGAAAGTTTTCCTCTCCCCCTTTTTAATCTTTTCTTTAATTCTATTGTTCAGTGATGGGGGATAGCTTTTACTTCTGTTTACTCAATCTCCTATTTCTTCCTTACGTAGATCCTCTGGCTTTGTTCAATTTTGAACCTGCACTGGGAGTGGGGACTCTGCTTTTTGCAGTTTTGAGATTTAATTAAGGGGGGAACTGTGATTCAGAAGCTAGCTTCAGATCTTAATATCTGCTGACAGGTGTGTGAACCTCCTGGAACACACTTCCCAATGCTTTACAATCTGTCCATGCAGTGGGTGTGTATGTTTGCCCTCTGAAGGAAAGATGAGATAAGAAAAAGGAAAATAATGGAAAAAGGAAGGAGGAAGACAAAAGGAAGGTGAAGAAACAGACGAAAAGGGAAAACAGACAGGTGCACCAACTAATGAATAATCAGGGAAACAAAGAGAAAAAAAATACCCCTCAAACATACAGACAATCATACAAACAAACAAAGCCCCTCTGTTGATGTACTTGCTCCTAGAAATACCCATACACAAACAGAAAATCTAAAAAAACCCTGACATTAAAAGAACAATAACAAAACAAGTACAAAAACAGAAAAAGAGACAAAAAACTAAAACAAGAAACAAAAAACTCATAAAACAAACAAACAAACAAACAAACTCATGCTGTGGCCATTTCTGTAACTCCAGGTTCCTTTCTCAAGCACTGCCACCACTTTTGGCTGCCACTTCTGCTTTTGGCTGCTGCTGCTGCTGCATTAGGGAGCAGTTTTAGTCTCCAGCTCACTCTTCCACTCTCAGTGCAGGCTGATAGGTTTTCTCTCATTGTAGGACAGATGCCCCATGGACTACTGTGGGAGAAAGCTGGATCAGATCTGGACTCATCTGACTTGTCCACTGCTGTTGCTGCTGTCAAGTCTCCCATTCAGATCAGACGTGTCTGTTCCAGTGTGGGGAAGGGGTGTCTGTCTCTCCTAGTCCAATGATTGATCTCAGAGGGTTGTGGGAATAGCCTCTGGGTCCCAGATTGGAGACTGGACAGAGCTGAGCAGGGCAATACAGGTTTCTGCCTTGTTCTGGGATGGAGAAGATGACATCTGTCGGCATCTCTTCACTGGAGGTGGAGCTCTGTTCCAGATTTCCAGACCCTGCCTTCTCCATGGTTCCTGCTGCTAGTGTCCAGACTGCTGGTGGAGGTGATGGCATGGGCTAGGTGTCAGGTGGTGAGGAGCAGATGTTTTCTGCTGCCTCCTCTTAAAAGGGCCCCGAGAATGGCAGATAATCCTGCACACCAGGGGCTCCAATCTCAGGGTGGTGGTGGGTTGCAGTCATCCCCAAAGGACAGCTCCGGGTGCATGAACCCAAGTCTCCCTTCAGACAGACCCATCCACCAGCACACACCCACTCAGAGAGTCTTTATGGACACTTGCTTTTGCAAAGACTCTCACACTTTGACCTGTTCTGTAGCCATCTGGCCTGTATAAGATCATCTAAGATTTTTATAGTCTTATGTTAAGCCATTAATCCATTTTGGGTTAATTTTTGAATATGGTGGGAGGAAGAGGTCTAACTTCAATCTTTTGCATATAGTTAGCCAATTTTCCCAGCAGCATTTGTTCCTTAGTGTTTGTTTTGTCATCTTCCAAAGATGAGATGGTTGTCAGACAATGGTTTTATTTCTGGGTTCTCTATTCTGTTTCATTGATTAATGTGTCTAATTTGGTATCAGTACTATGCTGTTTTGGTTACTGTAGCTTTGTAGTAAAGCTTGATGCCTCTGGCTTTGTTCTTTTTGCTTAGAATTGCTTTGACTCTACAGATTCCTTTTTTTTTTTTGCTTCCATATGAATTTAAGTATTTTTTTTCTGGATATGTAAAAAATGGTGTTGGTAATTTGATAGGGATTGCATTGAATCTGTAGATTGCTTTAGGTAGTATGGACATTTTTAAAATATTGATTTTTTAAATTCATGAGCATGGAATATTTTTCCATTTGGTTGTGTCTTCTTTGATTTCTTTTTAGCAATGTTTTTGTAATTCTTGTTCTAGAGATCTTTCACCTCTTTGGTTAGATGTATTTCAAGATATTTTAATTTTTTGTGGCTATTGTAAATGGGATTGTGTTCTTGATTTCCTTCTCAGCTTGAATGTTATTGGTGTATATAAATGTAACTGATTTTTGGGCATTGATTTTGTATCCTGAGACTTTACTGAAGCTTTTTATAAGTGCTAAGAGTCTTTTGGTGGAATCTTTAGAGTTTTTTAAGATATAGAGTCATATCATCTGTAAAAAAAGATAATTTAACTTACTCTTTTCCTATTTAGATATCTTTTATTTTTTCTCTTGACTGAATACTAGGACTTTCAGCACTATGATGAATAGGAGTGGTGAGAGTGGGCATCCTTGTCTTGTTCCAGTTCTCAGCGGGGAATGCTTTCAACTTCTGTCCATTAAGTATGATATTGACTTTGGGTTTGCCATAGATGGCTCTCATTATATTGAGGGTTTTTATCATGAAGGATGTTGGACTTTATCAAATGCTTTTTCTGTGTCTATTGAGATAATCATATGGTTCTTATTTTTATTTCTGTTTACATGGTGGGTTACAATGATTGATTTGCGTAATTTAAACCAGCCTTGTAACCTCAGAATAAAGCCCACCTGCTCATTATGAATAATTTTTTTGATGTTCTGCTGAATGCAGTTTGCTAGCATTTTGTTGAGGAGTTTTACATTCATGTTCATCAGAGATATTAGCTTAAAGTTTTTTTCTTGTTGTATCTTTGCATTTTTTTAGTATTAGGATGATATTGGCTTCATAGAATGAGTTAGCAGGGAGGAATCCTTCTTCTTAATTCTTTGGAATAATTTTAGGAGCTTTGTCACCAGCTCTTCCTTGCATATTTGGTAGAATCCAACTGTGAAACCATCAGGTGAGGACTTTTTTGGGCAGGTAGGTTTTTTTGTTACTGATTCAATTTCATGGCTAGCTATTGGTCTGTTCAGGTTTCTATTTCTTCCTGTTCAATCTTAGGGAGTTGTATGCTCCCAGGAATTTATCCATTTCCCCTAGATTTTCTAATTTGCATGCATATAGATGTTTATAATAATCTTTGATGCTTTATTACAAAGCTGCAGTAATCAAAACAGCCTAGTATTGGTACAAGAACAGACGTAAGGAGCACTGGAACAAGATAGAGATTCTGGAAGCAAAACATCAATTTCTCAACCAACTCATCTTTGACAAAACCTCCACCACCCACCACTGGGGAGAGGAGAACCTACTCAGTAAATGGCACTGGGAAAACTGACTGATCACATGACCCCTATCTATCACTATACACAAAAATCAACTCTAAGTGGATGAAAGACCTAAATTTAAACCTCAAACTATAAGAACTTTAGAAAATGCAGAAGATACCCTTATGGATATTGGAAATGGCAAGCAAGTCTTGATCAAAACCCCAAGTGCCCATGCCATAAGAAATAAGATAGACAAGTGGGACCTCATCAAACTGACAAGCTTCTGCAAAGCAAAAGAAACCATCAAAAGAGCGGGGAGACAGCCCACAGACTGGGAAAAAATATTTGCCAACTGTATGTCTGACAAAAGTCTAACATCTAGAATCTACAAGGAACTAAAACGTGCCAAAAAGAAAAAAACAAACAGCCCCATTACAAAGTGAGCAAAAGAAATGAATAGACACTTCTCAAAAGAGGACATATGAGCAGCCAACAGATACATGAAAAAAAATGCTCAGCCTCATTAATCATCAAAGAAATGCAAACCAAAACCACACTGAGATACCACCACCTCACTCCAGTTAGGATGGCCGTCACCAATAACTCAGAAAACAGATGCTGGAAAGGATGCGGCAGAAAGGGAACATTTCTACACTATTGGCGGAAGTGTAAACTAGCACAACCTCTGTGAAAAACACTTTAGCAATTCCTAAAAGATCTAAAAATTGACCTTCCATAAGACCCCACAATCTGCCTACCAGGAATATGCCTAGAAGAACTCAAATCATTCTGTGAAAAAGATACCTGCACATGCATGTTTATTGCAGCATGATTCACAACAGCAAAAATATGGAGCCAAAAATTTTGCCCATTGAAAGTGGATGGGATAAAAAAATTTGGTACATATACATGATGAAATATTATGCAGGCATAAACAAGGAAAAAATTATGAACTTTGCAGCAACTTGGATAGACTTAGAGGCTATAATACTGAGGGTAGTGGATCTCTGCTACTGCGTTCAGATGAGTGTGAGGTCCCAGCATACTTTTCCAGCCTGGAGCAGGTGATCTGTGTCTTGGGGTGAGCAACCTAAAGGAAAACATGGGAAGATTTGACCACTTATTGCTTGCACTTATTTCAGCTGCAGGGTCTGTGTTGGGAGAGTCACACTCTAGAACCTTGGAGGACCTGCTTAATGACTCTGGTGTCTGGCCTCCTGAAGTGTGGGACTCTGCTACAGCATTGTGATTGGTGTGGGGGTCTCTGTGCACTCTGTGGGCTGGTAGCCAGTTATCTGCATCCAGGGGGGAAGCAGCTGAGATGGGGGAGGGTAATGAACACCTTTACTCCTTGCTGCTCCTGTTTATTTCAACTGTTCTGGGGATGTATGCTATTGCTTTATAGGACTGCTCCCTTTCTGGGTTGAGGGCAACAGTGGCAGAGACTGCAGTAGCTGAAAGCATCTGCCCTTTATAGAGAGTCACTGAGCTTCCCTTCATGGCCAGAGGTGGCAGTTGGTGCTAAACTGCATGGGAGTGAGCGGCTTGAAAGGTTCTGTGTGGGCTGGACCAATGCTCCTGCAGGACTCCATGATGGACTAGGGACCTGGGGAGTTGCAGAGGCTCTCCCTTGACTTGGGTTATCAAGGTCTGTGGCAGTGGTGTGGGGTCCTGGAGATTTTTCACTCACTCACTCCCTCACCACACTGGGGGACTCCTTTATCTCTACTCTGGGTCTATATCAGCAGGCTGTCTGATTTCACTCTGCTTCTTGTGGGACCTATCACTTCTCTATTGAGTCCTGTTATTGTGTTCCTCATCCTGCTTGTTGTGTAGAGACTCACTTCCTATTTTGGTTCCTATCTGTGAGAGAGGCACATGCCAGCTGCTTCTAGTGGGCCCTCTTGAACCCCCTCAGATAATTCAATTACAATGATCCTTGGTGTAGACCTTTTTAGGTTCAATCTATTTGGGTACTTGTGGTACTCATGAATCTGCATGTCCATTTCTCTCCCCAAATTTGGGAAGTTTTTAGACTTTGTTTCTTTAAAGGCACTTTCTGTCTCCTCTTCTCCTTATGGTATTTTGATAATGCACATATTGTTTCTCTTATTTGTATACTATAAATTCTGTAGGCTTGGCTTCACTTTAAAATTTTTTTTCCTATTGCTTTATTTATTTTTTAAAATTTATTTATTTATTTGTAGAGATGGGGTCTCACTATGTTGCCCAATCTGTTCTCTAACTCCTGGTCTCAAGCAATCCTCCTGCCTTGGCCTCCGAAATGCTGGGATTATAAGCATAACCACCATAACTAGCCTTCCTTTTGCTTTTTTGATTGGCTAATTTCAAATAACCTATCTTTGAGTTCACTGATTGTATCTTCTGCTTGACTGAGTCTGTGATGATGATCTCTGCTGAATATTTCAGTTCAGTCTAAGTTCACCTCTAAGATTTCTTTTTTTAAAAAAAATGGTTTCTTTGTTGAACTCATTCTGTTCATGTTTTGTTTTACGAATTTCACTTAGTTGTCTGTTTTTTTCTTGTAGTTCATTGAGGTTCTTTAAAATAATTTTTCTGTAATTCCAACATTTTGCGGGGACTGAGCCCAGGAGTTTTAGACCAGCTTAGGCAACATAGCGAGACCTCATCTCTACAAAAAAATAAAAAAAATTAGTTGGGCATGGTGGCATGAGCCTGTAATCTCAGCTTCTTAGGAGGCTGAGATAGAAGGATTGCCTGAGCCCAGGAATTTGAGGCTATGGGGAGCCATGATCATGCCACTGAACTCTAGTTTGGGTGACAGAGTGAGACTCAGACTCAAAAGCGAAGAAAAGAGAAAGATTATTCTGATTGTCAGTCATTTCGTAGATCTCCATTTTAAGAATCAGTTATTGAAACTTTATTAGTTTCCTTCAGTGTTGTCATATATCCTTTATTTTTCATGATCCTTAAATCCTTGGGTTGGTGTCTATTCATTTGAAGAAGTTGTCATGTCTTCCAGTTTCATAGGTTTGATTTGGCAGAGGACAACCTTCACTAGTCAGTCAGTGGAGTCCTGCACAGGTCAGCTTATAGTGTCTGTGGTTAGGTGGGGCTTGCTGTTGAGTTTTTTAGTTCAGCAAGGCCACTGTCCATGCCCTGAGGTTGGGTGGCATCACGGACTAAATTCTGTTGTTGGATCGGTCCTGCTGCCTGGACTCTGCATTCATGTAGGGCTGCCTGGGCTGTGCAGTTTGGAAGTGCTACTGGCTGGGTTTTATGGTCAGGTGAGCTCTCTGGACCCCATGATATCCTCTAGTTGGGTGGATTTGCAGCCTGTGCGTTTGGTCTGGATGGCGCTGCTGAATGAACTTCATGGGTGGATGGGGCTACGGGCTGTGTCCTACAGTTGTGCAGGGTCCGTGTCTCAGCTCCCTGCCCAGGCAGGGCTATAGACTGGGCTCTGCAGCAGATTAGTGTCACTAGGTAGGAGCCTAAGGCAGGCACAACTGTCAAACATGCTCCTTGTTCAGATGGGGCCACTGGTTTGGCTCTGTGGGTGAGTAGAACCACTGATTGGGCTCTCTGATTGGATACTACTGCCAGCAGAAATATATGCCACTGCCAAGAACTATGTCCTGGTTGTCTTGAGCCTCACCCTCTTCTTTGTTCCTAGTCAACCCTAGCTTGTCTAGTCCTTCCAACTTTCCCAGTTTTCCCCATGAGACAAGAAAGAAATGGGACCCCTAGAATGTTGGGGATGCTAGTTGTCTACCTTTGGCTCTCTTTCCCAACTGGAGAAACTATAACCCTAGGGCAACTCTCTCTCACGCGTCATACTATTGAGAAAGGGTGATGGATTTAAAATGAAACCATTCTTCCTATCTGTCTAATGTGACTTTCTTGGTTTTGTGATCCAATGGGGTGCTTCAGCCTCAACCTTCGTTTCTGAAATTTTGACAGAGTTGTTCTTTTCTGTGAATAGTTGCCAGCTAGTATTTCTGTGAGGGAAACGAAAGCTGGGGACTTCATAGTCTGCCATTTTCCTTCTCCATTTATCTGCTAATACTGTTACTTCAGCCTAGAATGTCCTCTTCACTCCCATTCTTACCTTGAGGAATTATACTTGTCTTGAAAGGTTCTGCTCATTCAGTGTCTTTGTTAACATTCTGTCCTTGAACCACTGCTGACAACTGACTGTGTGACTTTCACTTCCCTAACTTCCAGAGAAGCATACCTCTTAATTATTATTATTATTATTGTTTTAAATTCACAGTCTTAGTTGTACTTCCTTCAGTAATTTAGAGTAAAGGATCAATGTACATATGATTCAACAAACTATTTAGAAATTCCTAAAAAAATGGGTAGTTTGTTAATCATTGCAAACTAAAATCCAACGCCTTTTAATTATGTCAGCTTTATAATGACTTACAAAATAGTATTTCACATTATTTTTAAAATATTATTATTATTTTTTCTAATGTTTGCTTTTAAACTATTTTGTTTTTTACTTAAAAAATATCACAGTGTTATTGGGCTACAATTCACGTGTCATAAAATCCATCCATTTAATGTATATAAGTCAGTGGTTTTAGTATATTTTCAAGGTTAAGTAATTATCATCATGATTTAATTCCAAGACATTTTCATCACCCCCTACAATAAATGCTCTATCTAACTGAATGCCATGCTCACACCTGTAATCCCAGCACTTTGGGAGGCTGAGATGGGAGGACTGCTTGAGGAGTTGGAGACTAGTCTGGGCAACAAAGTGAGATCCTATCTCTACAAAAAATAAAAAATTAGCAGGGCATGGTGGTGTGTGCCTGTAGACTCAGCTACTCAGGAGGCTGAGGCAAGAGTATCTCTTGAGCCCGGGAGTTCGAGGTTGTGGTGAGCCATGATTGTGTCACTGTACTTGGGTGACAGACTGAGACCCTGGCTAAAAAAAAAAAAAAAATGCTCTATCTGCTAGTAGTCATGCCTCATCCCCACATCCATTGAATCCCTGGTAAATATAAATTTTCTTGCTATTTCTATAGCTTTGACTGTTTTTAACACCAGAGGGGAATCTAGATAAGGTAGACAATTAGTAATTAAAAATTTGAACCAGGCTGGGCACAGTAGCTCAAGCATGTGATCCCAGCACTTTGGGAGGCCGAGATGAGAGGACTGCCTGAGCCCACAGGTTCAAGAACAGCCTGGGCAACTTGGCGAGACCTCGTCTTTACAATAAATCACAAATTTAGCCAGGTATCAAGTCAAAGATTGCAAATACAAAGTACTAGGAAAAAAAAAACATTCTCACAGACAATTGGTTGGATGTAAGTCATTAAAGATTTGTAAAGTGTTTTGGTGACATGTTTCTTGAACGTGAAAATGTTCAATCCAGAAACTCCATCCATTTCTAAAAATTTATTGAAAGGGTTTGTGGAAACCAGAGTATATGGTTTATTCAGAAAGACTTTCTTTGCATCATATTTGTAATAGTAAAAATCCCAATTATCAAAAATGGAAGAAAGTTATATAAATTATGGCACCATCTGCTAAAATATTAATTACAAAGGTGTTTATAAAGAATTAATATAATAGTGTGAAAGCACTCATAGGTAAAAATAAAATCTTCACATTGTAAAATAAATGCACAGAGAAAAAAGCCATAAGACTTTGTGTAAAATATTCAGTGATTTTTAAAGAACTTTAAAAATTTCTTCATATTTTACATATTTGTATGAATGATCATTCAAGTAAAAAAATTTAAAAAGTAAATAATAAAGATGTTACACTCTCAGCAACAACAACAAAAAACCCCAACTCATCTGCCAGAATCAAAGATCTAATTTCAGGTATGTGATACTTGACAAGTGTCTTAATCTTTCTGAACTGAGGTTCTTTTTCTAGAATATGCTTTTCCTCTCAGCCTACACACATGTACTTGGTGCTATGTTCTCCATAGTGAGGCCAATCCTCATAAGCGAGTTTCTCCCAGGGCAGGGTCAGAACTGGTCCCTGAAACCTGGTAACTTGACCGAGTTCCTGATACCTGCATATCTTCCCAGAATTTCTTGTCCTTGGAAATGTCTATGTAGTTCTATCCTGTACTCTTACTGTACTCTCTTCTGGGAGCCAAGTGTTTGCTAGCATTCTTCTGGTGCTTTCCAGCTATAGATTGAAACTGCTTGGATACATAACCCACTCATCATTGTTCTGTAGGTATTGCTGGTTACTACTTCACTTCAAGCTGCAGCTCTGTTGTGGTCAGTTGCTTTTTTGCTAGTTCTGCCAAGACAAAGTCTTCATTTTGTTACACCTATTTCTAGGCATTCATCCTGCCTTGAATGTGAGTCTTTCAGATTTATGATGGACAATTCCAGGGAGGAAATCATATTGAAGAGTCTAGTCTGGGAAGGACCCTTTACAGCATAGAGCATTTTCCCAAGCCAAGAACTCTCCACAAAGCCTCCTTCATGTCCTTGTTTCTCAGTGTATAAATAAAAGGGTTCAGCATGGGGGTGACCATCGTGTATACCACAGATGACACCATTCCAGTACCTGTTGAGTAAGAGGATGAGGACTGGAAATACACTAGAAAGATGGTTCCGTAGAAGAGAGTGACTACTGTCAGGTGAGAGCCACAGGTAGAGAAGACTTTGTGCTTCCCCTCAGCAGAAGGGATCCTGAGGATGATGCACATGATGTGGGCATAAGAAACCAGGATACAGGTAAGAGGGACCACACCTGAGGGGGCTACTTCAGCAAACATCACAACCTGAAAGATATGGGTGTCTGAACAGGCAAGCTTGAGGAGTGGGAGAAGATCACAGAAAAAGTGTGGGATGGAATGGGAGGCACAGAATGAGAACTGAGCCATTAAAAAAGTAAATGAGAAAGCCAGGAGTTGGGAGCAGAGCCAGGATACAGCCATCAACAGCAGTCAGCACTGGGGACACATGATCGTGGTGTAATGTAGAGGAAGGCAGATGGCCACATAGCGGTCATATGCCATCACGGCCAGCAGGAAATCATCCAGCAGGGCAAAAGCCATGAAAAAGTACATCTGCATGAGGCACCCAGTGTAGGAGATAGCGTGGTGCTGAGTTTGTATGTTCACCAGCATGTTGGGGACAATGGTGCAGGTTAAGCAGGTATCGATGAAGGACAGGCTGGCCAGGAAGAAGTACATGGGGGTGTGGAGATGAGGGTCAGAGCTAATGGCCAGGATAATGAGCAGGTTTCCCAACACTGCAACCAGGTACATGACCAGGAAGAGCCCAAACAGGATAGGCTGCTGCTCAGCATGTTCAGAGAAGCCCAGGAGCAGGAATTCAGAGATGCTGGCTTGGTTTCTAATCTCCTTCTAAGGTAGATAAATTAGAGGAGAATCTTGCTTTAATTAAGATAGGCTCTACAAAGTACAAAGTTCTTTATTTTGCTTTTCTATATCTTGAATAGGTCATTAAGATTCAGTAGAAGCTGAAAAGGCAGATATGCAAACATAAAAAAATATCAAGACTGTGGTTATGACAACCAGGCATGTGATGAGAACCCTTTCTAGATTCCTGTAATATGGAATTTTTCCCCACTTGTGCCTTAATGAGGTTGAACTGACTTTCAACTGGAATGTACTTCTTCAAGTTCGATTCTTTTCTAACTTTAAATGAAGAGGGAATAATTTCTTCAGAAAAGCCAGCTGAGACTTAGAGAAATGTAGGTTAGCTGAGAGTATCCTGTCTCTTTTGTCTTTAAAGGTGTTTCCCTGAGTTAGCCTGGACATGAGGACTTTGTAAATGGAAAACACTTTGCCAATAAAAGGTGTATTATTCTCATTTTTGTCGTCAACCTTACCATCAGCAGTGTCAGTTTTAAGATCATGGGCTTAGCATTTGGAGACTGGTTGGGAATCCTCTCTTTTCCCTGTTTTTTGCAGTGTGTTCTTGGGCAAGAAACTTGATCTCTGAGTCTCAGTTTTCTAATCTGTGCAACATATAGCTGTTTCATGGAGTCATTGTAGTTATTATTGATAACATATATGGAAGGCATGTCTTTTTAAAGGCTAGTGATTTTCACTCTCTGTGCTAGTAGTAGTAGTTGATGAAATGTGAACCTGGAACCCAAGATTCAATATTTGGTATAAGACAATGTGCTTTACAGCTCTGTTTCTCATGAGTTTTGCTTCATTTCTGGAATTGTTTGCCCCCCTCCTTCCCTACCATGAACCTTGTTTTCTTTGTAAATAGATGCAGATAATAACTCTACCTGACAGATGTGTTGAGGGGACAAATGCTGGAATAAGTGAAATTTTCTTCATGAACAATGGAGAGCAATCAAAATGAGGAATTCCAATGTTGTGTGATCATGTGGAGGAACAGATGCAATGAATTTGTGGGCATCACGTGCTATGTCACCCTTGTTAAGTGTGGTGACTAAAAAAACAATATGCCCACTGGAATGTGACAGAATTTCACTGCTCTTTACTCTCTGTGTGACTTTGAGAAAGTCACTTTAACTTTCTGGTGTTCAGTTTCCATATCTGTTCAAATGGATAATAACAGAGATTAATGTACAGGGTGGTTTTGATGATTAATTTAGAGAAGTATGAAAAATATTTATATCAAAGTTGGCACCCAGTGAGTACTCAGCAAATATCAGCCATTTTTAGGCCAGGTGTGGTGGCTCGTGCCTATAATCCCAGCATCTGAGAGGCCTGCTTCAGCAAACATCACAATCTTGGAGATCAAGGAAGGAGGACTGCTTGGGCCCAGAAGTGCAAGACCAGCTGGACAACATAGTGAAATCTCATCTCTACCATAAATTTTTAAAAAAGTAGTTGGCATGGTGGCACATGCCAGCAGTCCCTGTTGTTCAGGAGGCTGAGGTGGAAGGATCACCCGAGCAAAGGAGACCGAGATTGCAGTGAGTCAGCCTGGGTGACAGAGTGAGACCTCAACTAAAAATAAATAAATATTAGCCATTGTTGTTAATGAATGAGAGTGCTCCTCCTGTTAGTGTCTGAGAGGAGATGGTTTCGTCCATTGTGATATGAGATGAAGTGTCATCATTATTACGAACATTATATTTGATTTTCCATCAGTTTACAATGATGCTATCATGCTACTCGGCTATCACTATAGTGGCTATGATGCTACTCGGAAGTATCAATGGCAAAGCCTCTGCTTTGGGATATGGAAATAATATGGCTAAATAACTTAATCATGCAGAACCTCAATATCATTAACTATATGATGAGAGTAAACATGTCTATCTTAAGCACTTATTTGTTAGATCATGTAAAAAAAGACAAGATTTAAACAGGTTTGGTAAATTATAAATTAATAGAGGAGTAGAGTTTTGGTGTAGAACTTTGGTGATGCTACGAATGTTTCTGGGAACCTTACCTGTTCGAGTAGTCATGATGTTACAGCTTATGCTGTGATGGTTATGGTGATGATGAAAATGAAAATTATGTGTAAGCTTGTCAGTTTACAATGATGTCATAGCCACAGGTTTTGCAAATACAAAGGTCCTATTTCTTGGTCATTGTGGGGCTTGGGGAAAAGTGGTCTGAGACCCATTCTCCACAGTGACTGCAGGTTGGACCATCAGATGAACCAAAAAATGGTTGACAGAGAGGGATGAAGAAAGAAAGGAAAAAGGAAAAAGGGATAATCTCTAATGATGTGTGTGTATGCAGATGTGTGTCTATGTTTGTGTGTGTCTATGTATATGTGTGTTTGTCTCTGTGTGCATATGTGCACACTTAGGTGTTAGGTAGACTCTGCTCTCTCTCCCCACCAGTGTGTCTTAGTTCCTACCTGGAGATGCTGACCAAGTTCAGTCCCTGACACTCACCAAGGTGGCTGAGTTTGCTGCTTCTTTACCTCTCTTGGAAGACATGGTTGGAGCTGCAGAGCTCTTCTCTAGCTACCACAGCTGCATGGACTGAAGTCTCAGATCTTTAATGATACCTCAGGCACAGGAGCCAGGAAAAGCTGCTAATTATTCACATGCAATATCTCCTGGGATCCAGTTCCAGACTTCCTAGTTAGAGATAAGATGATGGAATTCCAGACTGTCTCTCTATGAGTCCCAACAGTGTGTGTGATGCCTCCCTTCAATGTGACTAGGACTGGGATCCAGGGGGACACTGCTTCTGGTATTTTCTTTTTCCGTGGTGAGGTGCAGGTTGGGTTTGTCCATCCCGGTAATGGAGTGAATATGCACATTCTAATTAAAGAGCCCAGTCGTCATAGATGAAACGTGGTATGTTTCTGGAAATAAGTAGGAAAAAAATTAGATCAGTGGTCACAATCATTGCCTTCAAATATCGTGTAGAAGAAGGAGCATTTTGTTCTGGATAATCCCAGTCAACTGAGGTATGATCAATATATAGACTCGACAGAAGGCCTGTATGTTTTTTTGAGTATCCATGGAGATCTATCTACCTAACTATTTTGGTAGTAAATTTATCTTACATACGAAAGAGTGGGTGAAATATATATATGCTGTTTAAAGAATAATAATAAAATGAATGCCTATGCTCTTACCTCCCAGATTAAATGTTATATCAATATATTAAAATGAACATATTTAGATAACTTAGAAACCTCCTTTGTGCCTCTCTCTGATAATATTGCATTTTCTTTCCATTAGAGGAAATTATTATTGCAAATATTCTATTAATTTGCTTTATACTCTTACCATAATTGCATATGTGACTAAACTGTATTGTCTGGCTATACATGTGCTTGTCCTTTATGTGATCAGAATTATATTTTTGTATTCCCTTATAACTTCCTTATTTTGCTAAAATTATGTGTATGAGATTCATTCATGCCGATACATGTTACTGTGGATTTTTTGTTCACTGGTGTTTGATACAGATCATCAATCTCCCAATATACATATTTGTTGCCACTTGCATATTGGAATTTCAGGATTTTTATATCGTTTTTGAAATGATGTGTATGTCATCTATGACCCTCCCATTAGGTTTTGATATAGTACTCTAGTAACCAAACACAAAACATTTTTGTAACAGAATGAATGAATATTCACGTCAAGTAGAACTTTTAAAGACCATTAGTATCATCATGTCAGTTCAGGTCAGATTTTGCTGCTAAATGAGTTTGCTGCAAACCTTTGAAGAAACCTTTCTGTTGCCAGAGCTTTGGGATGTCAGGACTGTAGATATCATCGTAGTGTATACCAGTATTTCATTATGGATATGTAAGACTAGTTCTTAAAATCAATGAAGTAAATACACACACAGAAAACTGCACAAAACATAAATACAGTGCCCAGTGAATTGTTACATAGAACATCTGTGTATCGCTTCCAACACAAGTAGAATACTGCCGGCCCTCCCGAAATTTTCCCCACACACTGGCCAATTATTACCCTTCTTTGCTTCTCTAAGGTAAATAATCATCTTTTTTTTTGAGTTAGGGTCTCACTCTGTTGCCCAGGCTGGAGTGCAGAGGCACGATCATGGCTCACCACAGCCTTGACCTCCAGGGTTCAGGTAATTCTCCACCTCAGCCTCCCAAGCAGCTAAGCCTACAGGTATGTGCCACCACACCCAGCTAATTTTTTGAATTTTTGCAGAGAGGAGATCTCATCATGTTGCCCAGGTTGGTCTCAAACTCCTAGACTCAAGTAATTCTCCTACCTTGGCCTCTCAAAAGCTGAGATTACAGGCGTGAGTCACCATGCTTGGTCACTATTCTTTTTACAACATTTTATTTTACTTTTACATGTTTTGAACTTATGTAAATGGAATGATATATTATGTGTTTCTTTTTTATCTTCTTTTACTCAACAGTTTACATTAGTGAGATTCATCTAAATTGTAAAAGCTGTAGTTTGTTCATCTTCCTTGTGAGACTTTCTACTGTATGATGGTATTATGCATTATTCATCCAGTCTGATATTGAAGGGACAGCCAGTTTCTAGCTATTAGAAATAATGCTTGATAGCCATTCTTGTATGCATTTCTTAGTATACTTGTACACTCTTTGTTGGATATTTACATATGAGTGGACTTTCTGGATTTTAGGATGCCCATATCTTCAATTTTGGTATATACTATATTGCCAAACTGACTTTCAAATAGATTGTACTGAATTATAGCTCCATCAGTAATGTGTAAAAGTTCCAAATGCCTCACACCCTCTGTGACACCTAGTGATATCAGTCTTTTTCATTTTAGCCACTCAGGCAGGTATCTTCTGATGCTTTGAATTAGCATTTCAGTGATTACTAATGATATTAAGCACCTTTTATGTTTTTAGTCTAATAATTTTTAATGTTTCCTTTCACATTAAAAAATGATATAGAATCATGTCAACTGTGAACAAAATAAAATTTTGATTTTTCCTTTACAATTAAAAAAAATTATACTTGATGCTGAGATGGACAAGTTAGCACATATGGATGCACTATAGATTCTGCAGATGTGTGTGTGTGTGTGTGTGTGTGTGTGTGTGACAACCTCATAAGAACTTTAAGTCTCATAGAATGGACCCCTTAAAGTTGACCTGACCACATACCATATACAGATTTTGTTATCTTTTAAGTCTTCTTGGTATGAAGGCAAATCTATTCCCAGGGAATTGGGATAGTTTAGTTTTGTTAGAAGATCTACTGTAGAATAACCAGTGAGGGTACCTTAAATTCTGGTTTTTGAAGCATTTCCAAAGGTTCTAGATGCAATCACTGGAAGAGGAAAGTCTTTGATTAAGTTTTGGATATTAAACTACATTTGCATTATGTGAAAATTAAAGTTGGTAATGATAAATTATCTTTTCTTATTCATTGCTGGATTTGTTTTGCTGATATTTTGTTGAAATTAGTGAGTCTCTGATCCATTTGGAGTTAATTTGTGTGTATGGGGATAGATAGGGGTCCTGTTTCAATCTTCTGCATGTGGTCAGCCAGTTTTCCCAGCACCATTTACTGTATAGGTTCTCCTCTCCCCAGTGATAGGTAGTGGAGGCTTTGTCGAAGATAAGTTGGTTGAGAAATTGAGATTTCATTTCTGGAATCTCAATTCTATTCCATTGATCTATATGCCTGTTCCTAAACCAGTACCACGCTGTTTTGATGATTGTAGCTTTATCGTAAAGTTTGACGTCTGGTAATGTGATACTGTCTGCTTTTTTTTTTTTTTCTCTGAGAATTGTTCTGGCTATTCTTGGTCGTTTGTGTTTCCATATGAATTCCTGTGTTTTTTTTCTAGGTCTGAGAAGAATGTTGCTGGTAATTTGATAGGTATTGCATTGAATCTGTAGATTGCCTTAGGTAAGATGGACATCTTCACAATGTTGAGTCTTTCAATCCATGAGCATGGGATATTTTTCCACTTGTTTGTGTCATCTTTGATTTTTTTGATTAGAGTTATGTAGTTTTCATTGTAAAGGTCTTTCATGTCTCTGGTTAGGAAGATGCCAAGGTATTTCATTTTTTTTGTGGCTATTGTGAATGAAATTGTGCTTCTTATTTGGGTTTCTGTTTGTTTATTATTGGTGTAAAGAAATGCGATTGTCTTTTCACATTTATTTTATATCCTGAGACTTTGCCAAAAGCCTTTATCAGTGTAAGGAGGTTTTTGACAGATTCTCTTGGGTCTTCAAGGTACACAATCATGTCATCTGCAAAGAGAGCTAACTTGACTTCCTCTTTTCCTATTTGGATACCCATGATTGCCTTCTCTTCTCTGAGCTCTAGCCATATTCATCAATGATATCTGATTGTAATTATCTTTCTCTTGCCTTTCTTGTTTTGAGTTGTGGTCTCACTCTGTTGCCCAGGCTGGAGTGCAGTGGCACAATCATGGCTTACCACAGCCTCGACCTCCTGGGCTCAGGCAATCCTTCCACCTCAGCCTCCTGAGTTGCTGGGAGGAACTACAGGTGGTATGCCACTATGCCTGGCTAATTGTAATTTTTTTTAATGTAATGACTTTGCTAGTGTTAGGTACTGAGGCAGTGCTCATCTCACGAATGAGTCTTGTGAATATCCCTTATTTTTTTGTGGTCTAGAAGAGTTTCTGTAAGATGTAAATTAATTCTTTCTTGAAAAATTATTTTTATATGAAGCCACTCTTTTAGATATCTCAGCTAGATTTTATTTGAGGAAAGATTTTTGAGTACTGATTTAATTTTCTTAATGGTTATATGGCTATTAAGGTTTTTAGTTTTTTCTTACATTAGTTTTGGTAAGTTGTATTTTCCTATGAATTTATCTATTTAATCTAAAATTTCAAGTTTACTGACATAATATTTATCACATCTTCTAATTTCATTTTAATATCTATAAAGATGTCACATTTTTATCTTGTTACTGATTATTGGCAGAAATTTTCTTGATCAGTTTCATTAGAGAGCTATAAATTATGTTTATCTATTCAAATAATTGCTTTTTATTCACTCTACTGTATTTTTCTATTTTAGTATTTTACGCTCTTCCTTTTCACCCTCTTTGCATCGACTTTGCTGTTCTTTTTTAAACTTTTCATGATAGCCGGGCTCGGTGGCTCAGCCTGTAATCCCATGCTTTGGGAGGCTGAGGTGAGTGGATTGCCTGAGCCCGCGGGTTTGAGACCTACCTGGGCAACTTGGCAAGACCTCATCTCTACAATAAATCAAAAAATTAGCCAAGTGTGGTAGTGCACGCCTGTAGTTCCAGCTACTTGGAAGGCTGAGATGGAAGGATCGTCAGAGCCCAGCAGGTCGAGGCTGTGGTGGCTGGGAACGGCCACTGCACTCCAGTCTGGGTGATAGAGTGAGACTCCAACTCAAAAAAAAAAAAAAAAAAAAAAAAAAAAAATAAATAAATAAATAAACAAACAAACTTTTCATGATGGATGCTTAGCTCATTATTTTGCAGTTTTTCTCTTCTTAACATTTGCATGTAAGTCTAAAAATTTCCTTTAAATAATGATTACTTGTATCTCACATGTCCATATGCATCATGTTGATTTTCATTCACATAACATACCTTAAAAATATCCACTAATATTTTTTCTTTAGTTCCTAGATTATTGCTAAGTGTGTTTCTTTTTTTTCTTTTGAGTGGGACTATTACTCTGTTGTCCAGGCAGGAGTGCAGTGGCATGCTCACGGCCATGGAAGCCTCCACCTACTGGGTTCAGGCGATCCTTCTGCCTCAACCTTCCAAATAGCTGGCATGCGCCACCACACCCAGCTAATTTTTTAATTGATTGTAGAGATGAGGTCTTACCAAGTTGCCCAGGCTGGTCTTGGACCCCTGGACTCAGGCAATCCTCTTGCCTCAACCTCCCAAATTGCTGGGATTACAGACTTGAGCCACTGTGCCCAGCTCTAAGAGTGTTTCTAAATTACTGACTATATAGGACATTTTCAAATTATTTTTCGTTATTGATTTTTAGTTTAATTGCATTGTGACATGTACAATTTCAATCTTTTGAAATTTGTTGAGATTTTCTTGAGATGTTGTTGAGATGTTCAGTATATGTTTGGTCAAGTTTTGCAAATGTTCTTTAGGTGTTTGACAAAAAAACAATTTTTTTTTTTGAGTTGGAGTCTCAGTCTTGTCACCCAGGCTGGAGTGCAGTGGCATGCTCACGGCCACCGCAGCCTTGACCTGCTGGACTTAGGCGATCCTTCGGTCTCAGCCTTCCAAGTAGCTGGAACTATAGATGCACGTTACAATGCCTGGCTAGTTTTTAAAATTTATCTCACCAAGTTGCCCAGCCTGGTCTCGAACTCTCGGGCTCAGGCAATCCTCTCGCTTTGACCTCCCAAACTGCCGGGATTACAGGCTGAGCCACTGCGCCTGGTCAAAAAGTTGTTTTCTACAAGTGTTGGATATAGTGTACTATATATGTATATTAGGTTAATATTCTTATTTGGGTTTTTCAAATCTTCTATGTATTTAGACTTTTTTTGCCTACTTGTTCTATTGGTTGTCAAGAAAAATAGACTTCAGCACCGCTATGGGTCTGCGCAGGGCCTCAGGGCTGTTTACTTTGCAGAGTCATGGAAGGTGGCTTCGGTTAGGATTTGGGGGCTTCGGCAGCAGCGGGAAACTGGACCCGGGCTCATCATGGAGTACGTGAAGGTGCAAATCGCCGTGGCCAATGCGCAGGAGCTGCTGCAGAGGATGACAGACAAGTGTTTCCGGAAGTGTATCGGAAAGAGAGCAGGGGGAAGGGGAAGAGGGGAAGGGGGACGGGGGAGGGGCGCCGCTCCCTGGACAACTCGGAGCAGAAGTGCATCGCCATGTGCACGGGCTGTTACATGGACGCCTGGAACACCGTGTCCCGCGCCTACCACTGGTGGCTGCAGGGGGAGCGAGCCAACATGTGACCGGGAGGCGCGGCGGGTCACCCTCGGCCACCCCGCCCCGTCCCTTCCACAAACGTGCTTTATGAGGCAGGGTTTGCATGTGCGTCTTGCCTGCCCACGGCTCATAGGGGTGGCTCCGGTTCTGGGACAGACGGACTGTGTCTTCTACCACTCCTCCGCGCCTTGCCCACCGGGACGGCGAGGGTCTGCGGACGCCAGTGCCTTCTGACGTGCTGGCAGCCTGTGGCACCCCGTTCCGGTCTGGGAGTCGGGGTGCCGCCTCTGGGTGCCCAGGTCAGCCTAGTGCCCTGGGCAGAGAACTCGACTTTGGAGTGGAAGACCTTACCTGAGCTGTTACCTCCCCAAGGGGCCAATAAATTGCTGGGAGAGGGGCAGGAAAAAAAAAGAAAAGTATATTAAAGTGACCCACTAAGAGTGTAGATTTGTCTAGTACTCCTTGTTCCAGGCGCATATATAACATTTACAAGTAAACAGTACATACAAAGGCATCTTAATTGCTTGGTCTTGGAAACTAGGCTGTGGTTGCTTTAAATGAACAGTTCAGGTTCTCTGACCTCTTCTCACACCGAAGGACACACATTTGGACATCCACACGCCTTCCTATGTCGTATCAAGGAGTGTTTGACAGCTTCCTTGACACTCTGTGATTTTATGGCAGGTCCAATACAATCTCTATGTACACATTTTAAACATGATTCCTGAACTTCAACTGGGAATACTTACATAAAAAATAGTCGGCACTCTTCACCTTCTTGAGAAAGTGCTGGACTGGCTAGTTAGGGAGCGGCAGTGCCCGTTCTGGAGAAGTCACTCTACCCATACCCCCTCAGACCAAAAAAGTGCAACAAATTCAAAGGACACAGGAAAAGCAGCATCGATTGTTCTTAAGAGTCTGACTCTCTTCCCACAGCAAGAAAAGTATCTTCATGGGTTCGCCCCAGCTGCTGGAAGTCGCCAGGGAATAGGGCTCTTCAAGCCAGAGGGAGAAAGTCTTCAGGGTCATCTGGGTTGGGAGCAGCATCTTGTATCATCACTTTTGCTCTGGGTCCATAGTTTTCCATCCTCCTGATCCTTTGCCGGCCTCCTCAGGTGCCACCTCTGGCTCCACGCCCAGGACGAGGGAGGTTACAAATCTCCAGCTGGGATGTGATGTCATTGGTGGCTTTCCGGAAAACAGGGGAATCATCCTCTTGGTCATCTGTACTTGGACTTGTGAATCACCTCTGCTTTGGAAGGAATAGTGGACTCTGGCTTCTGGATGTTAAACTCAGTCTGGTTTGTTCCTGAAGATTTTTCTGCTCGTCTGAAGTCATCTCTTGAGCTTGAGTTTCTTCTTCTACTTCCAACTCGAGAACTTTGGCGGGAGATTCCTCTTCCAGGGCATCCTGGGCCTCCTTCAACGGTGAAGACTCTTCCGTGGGTGCTGTCGGCTCCACCTCACTGGCATCTTTGCCTGATCCCCAGGTGCAAACTTCGCGTCCACTCATGTTTTCTTCAGTTCTGATTGCTATTTTGTCATTCCCACTGTGTCTTTCTAATTCTCACTTCCCTCTCTGGTGAAAGGCATCGAAAGATCTGTTCCCAGGGCCACCTCTTCCTCTGCCACGCAAGCCCCCTCGTGAATCTCCGCGCTCTCGGCGGTCTGTCTCGATCAAACCTATCAACTGGTTTCTCATCTGGGGACTTCTCAGCTGTAAAGTCTGCATGCCTCTCATTCTCATAGGGCCAATATTCCCTGTAGGGTCTCTGCTCAGCTCTCTCAAGTGTCATTTCTGGCTCCGGCTGTCACTCTATCCTTGCTGCGCTCCTTTTCTCCTTGTGTTTCGACCCCAGGGCTGTCTGCGTCGTGCCGGGGCCAGGAGGCTCTTAAGCTCCTTCTGGGACTCCCTCTGGCCACCACCTGCTCAGGGTCTGTGACCCAAGGCCCCGGCTGGGCTCCTGTCGCCGTGGATGCCGGTTGTGACCGCAGCCACCTCGTCGCGTCTCTTGCACTGCAGTTGCTGCAGGCGCCAGCGCTCAACCTCGTGCAGGATGTCGAACCGGTGCGACTCGGCCAGCAGCTGGTGGAAGCGGTTGGCCACCATGCAGCTGAAACTTTCCTGCATCGCGGCGCCGGGAGCCCACGACCACCAGACTCCCCAGGGTGCCCTTCATGCAGCCACGGCCACTCCAGACTGCAGGCCTCCAATGGGCAACCCACACCTCTGTCATATCTTAAATGTATATGCATGGCTATTTTATTGCTCAAAAATTTTAGAATTTTTATATCTTCCTGGTGGATGATAAACATTTTATATGTATAACATGAATCTTTAATTCTGCAATAAATGCTCTAGTCTTAAAGTCTAGCTGTTAGACTTAGAAAATGCAAGAGACACCCTTATGGAAATTGGAACCGGCAAACAGTTCCTGTATCAAAACCCCAAATGTGCATGCCATAAGAGCTAAGATAGACAAGTGAGACCTCTTCAAACAGAAAAGCTTCTGCAAGCAAAAGAAACCATCAAGAGAGTGGAGAGACAGCCCACAGAATGAGAAAAATTTTTGCCAACTGTGTATCTGGCAAAGGCCTAATGTCTAGGATCTACAAGGAACTCAAACATGCCAAAAGGAAAAAAACAAACAGCCCTATTAAAAAGTGTGCAAAATATATGAATAGAGTCTTCTCAAAAGCAGCCAAAAGATACATGAAAAATGCTCAATCTCACTAATCATCAAAGAAATACAGACTAAAACCACACTGAGATATCACCTAACTTCAATCAAGATGGCCATCATCAATAACTCAATAGACAACAGATGTTGGAGAGAATGTGGGGAAAAGACACTTGATGTCTCTGGTTAGGAAGATGTCAAGGTATTTCATTTTTTTGTAACTATTGTGAATGGGATTGTGCTTTTTATGTGGGTTTCTGTTTTTTGGTGGAAGTGCAAACTAGCACAACCTCTGTGTAAAGCAGTTTGGCAATTCCTACAGGATCTAAAAATCAACTTTCCATATGACCCCACAATCCCCCTACTGGGAATATAGCTGGAGGAATTCATATCACTCTATGGAAAAGATTCCTGCACACACGTTTATTGCAGCATTGTTCACAATAGCAAAAACATGGAACCATCCTTGCTGCCCATCAAAAAGTGGGCTGGCTAAAAAAATGTGGTACGTATATATGATGGAATATTACTCAGCCACAAAGAAGAACAAAATTATGAACTTCACTGCAACTTGGATGTACTTAGAGTTTATAATACTGAGTTATCTGTCACAGAAACAAATAACTGAGTATCATATGTTCTCATTCATAAGAGGACCTTGAACAATTGTAATACTATAAGAAAAGGATTGGCAATAGTGGGAAACTGCCGGGGATGGGAGGTGGGATTGGCAGTAGTAGGAAACTGTCAGTGAAGGGGGGGGTGCGTACTGCATCAACAAAGGTATCCACATAAGGAACATTTGTATACCCCCATGCTGAATTGTACCCCATGTCTTTAAAATAAAAAATTGAAAAGAAATTATTCCAGGTGATTGAGAAAGAGGAAGCTCTCACCAAATCATTTTATGAAGTTAACATCACATTGATACCCAAACTGGGTAAAGATCCAGCAAAGAAAGAGAATTACAGCCAATATCCTTGATGAACATAGATGCTAAAATGAGGGAGGCCAGCTCCCAAAAAAGAGATTTAGAGGGTCCCTGGAAGGTGGGGCAGTGTCGGCGAATATTCTGGAGAAAGAAAGAGAAAGAAAGAGACTGGACTCTGTCTAGTGCAGAAGCCGATTCTGTAGTAGGGATAAATATTAAAAGAAAGAAAGATGGAGGGATAGATATAAAGAGGAAGAAAGAAAGTGGACAACTGTTCAGTGAAATGAGCAGAAGTCGTTTATTGGGACCAACCATGAGTCTTTTATCCCAAATTTTCACATGTTAAATCACAAGACTTTCACGTGAACACAAGGCCAGGTGGATGAGGCGCATCCCCCCCACCCACCAGGTGTTTTCTTAAGCATGAGGAAGGACAATCCCAATAAAATCACAAGACTATTATGTGAACACAAAGCCAGGTGGATGAGGGGTGTCCCCCACCTACCAGGTTTTTCCCAAGCATGAGGGAGGACAATCCCAAAATTATCTCACTGTTCCTTATGCTTGGTTTATGTTCCTCAAAGGCAATACAACAATTCTCACATCATAAAATCTTAATAATCAATAACTTCTAAAACTTATGCATACCCAACACCTAATGACTGACTTAAATCCTAATACCTTTCTATTCTGTGCTAACTTTACCTGTACTGTAAAAAACTCTTAATTATAGCTCAAACCAGTTCCTAAAGAATGTGGCCCAGTCCAAAGATCATGCTGGGCCATTTCCAGGAACAATTGATTATGATCTCTTAACAAAATGGCTTTTCTAAAATTCTATGTATCTATCTTAATTTCTATAAAAGTTTCTAATTCCTAATCCTGACATATAAGACTGATCATCAGCAATAAATCTTCTAAAATAAACCCAAATACAAACTGTAATTGTACTAAAGCCAAAACTGCAATTATAGAAAGTGGGGACTATGAAATTTCTAAAGTTAACTAAATTCTTATAAACCCTCAAAGTATCATGTATGATCACGCTTGGACTAACATAATTCCCTGACATAGAGTAACCTATTCTATAATACTTTCTATGAATAAAATAAATTCAGCTTCTATTATAAGTAGAAAAAACTTACACTAATTGTAACTAAAGAACTGGTTTAAAAGAATGCAGCCCAGCCCAAAGTGGATGCTGGGCCCTTAGGAATGTGGCCCAGTCCAAAGTTTGTGCTGGGTCATTTCTGGTAACCCTAGATAATCATCTATACCATCTAAAGCTGGAAACAGCTCTCTAAATGTATATACTAATTCTACAAATATACTTTTAAATCTTATAAAGAAGCTTGTATCATGTATAAAAGGCTCCCAAATGTGACCTGAGTTTGAATTATATCTAATAACTAAGCTGAAACCACAGTTTTATGGGAAACAGGAACAATGGGTTTCTAGAGTGAGCCATGCCTGTCACAGTCACAGAGCCTTCAGCTTAGATCAGCAGAGTTCCTTTAGGTACTTGCGCTGCATGGTAAAAGGAGGAGGAAAATGGGGTCAATGGCTCCTGAACACATCCTAGCGGTCTCGGGGTCCACGGCCCTCCCTGATCCCTAACACTCAGTGGGCCTCCGTGGCTGGCTCCCAACACTAAAATTCTCAACAAGATTCTAGCAAACCGGATCCAACAACTCATCTCAAGAATCATCCACTATGACCAAGTAGACTTCACCCTTGTGATGCAGGGCTGGTTCAATATCCACAAGACCATAAATGTAATTAAATACATCAAGAGATGTAAAAACAAAAACAACATAATTGTATCATTAGATGCAGAAAAAGCTTTCAATAAAACCCAATACCCCTTCTTGATAAAAACCCTTAAGCATCTAAGCATAGATGGAACATACCTCAAAATAGTAAGAGCCATCTATGAGAAACCCATAGCCAACATGCTACTAAACAGACAGAAATTGAAGCCATTTCCCATGAAAAACGGAACAAGACAAGGATGACCACTCTTACCTGTCCTGTTCAACATAGTATTGGAAGTCCTAGCTAGAGCAATCAGACAAGAGAAGGAAATCAGGGGTATCCAAATAGAAAAGAGTAAGTTAAGTTATTCCTCTTTGCAGATGAAATCCAAGAGAATCTGTCAAAAACCTCCTCATGCTGAAAAAGGACTTAGGCAAAGTCTCAGGGTATAAAATAAATATGCAAGTATCAGTCACATTCCTATACACTAACAGTAAAAAACAGAAACCCAAATAAAAAGCATAATCCCATTCACAATAGTCACAAAAAAAATGAAATACCTTGACATCTTCCTACCCAGAGACATCAAAGACCTTTACAACGACAACCATAAAACACTGCTCAAATAAATAAAAAAATGACACAAACAAATGGAAGAATATTCCATGCTCATGGATTGGAAGAGTCAACATTGTTAAGATGTCCATCCTGGCTGGGCACAGTGACTCATGCCTATAATCCCAGCACTTTGGGAGGCTGAGGTGAGAGGATTGCCTGAGCCAACAGGTTTGAGACCAGGCTGGGCGACCTGGCGAGACCTCATCTCTACAATAAATAAAAAATTACCTGGGTGTGGTGGCATGTGCCTGTATGTAGTTCCAGTTACTTGGAAGGCTGAGGTTGAAGAATCCTTGAGTCCAGCAGGTCAAGGCTGTGGTAGCTGTGAGCGTGCCACTGCACTCCAGCCTGAGTGAGAGAGTGAGACTCTAACTCAAAAAAAAAAAAAAGAAAAGAAAGAAAAAAGATGTCCATCCTATCCAAGGCAACCTACAGATTTAACTCAATACTCATTAAATTACCAGCAGCATTCTTCTCAGACCTGGAAATGACAATACAGGAATTCATATGGAACCATAAATGACCATGAATAGCCAAAACAATCCTCAGTGAAAAAAACAAAAAACAAAAAATCAAACAAAAAAACAAAGTGGAGGCATCACATTCCCAGACTTTAAACTTTATTATAAAGCTACAATAATCAGAACAGCCTGGTATTGGTACAAGAACAGGTATATAGGCCAATGGAACAGGATAGAGATTCCAGAAGCAAAACCTCCATTTCTCAACTAACTCATCTTTGACAAGGCCTCCACCATCAACCACTGGGGAGAGGAGAACCTATTTAGTAAATGGTGCTGGGAAAACTGGCTGACCACATGCATAAGATTAAAACAAGACCCCTTACCTATAACCATACACAAAAATCAACTCTAAATGGATCAAAGACCTTAATATAAAATCTCAAACTACAAGAACCTTGGAAAATGCAGGAGACACCCTTATGGAAATTGGAACTGACAACCAATTCCTGATGAAAACCCCAAGTGTCCATGCCATAAAAGATAACACAGACAGGTGGCATCTCATCAAACTGACAAGCTTCTGCAAAGCAAAAGAAGCCATCAAGAGAGCAGGGAGACGCCTACAGATAGGAAAAAATATTTGCCAACTATATATCTGACAAAGGCCTAACATCTCGGATCTACAAGGAACTCAAACATGCCAAAAAAGAAAAAAACAAGCAGCCCTATTACAAAGTGGGCAAAAGATATTAATAGACACTTCTCAAAAGAAGACATACAAGTAGCCAACTGATACATGAAAAAAGGCTCAACCTCACTAATCATCAAAGAAATGCAAATCAAAACCACACTGAGATATCACCTAACTCCAGTCAGGATGGCCATCATTAATTCAAAAAACAGCAAATGCTGGAGAGGATGAGGGAAAAAACCACTTCTACACTGTTGGTGGGAGTGTTAACTAGTACAGCCTCTGTGGAAAACAGAGTGGCGATTCCTAAAAGATCTAAAAATAACCTCCCATATGACCCTGCAATCCCCCTACTGGGAATATGCCTGGAGGAAGTCATATCACTCTATGAAAAAGATACCTGCACTTGCATGGCAGCATTATTACAATAGCAAAAGATGGAACCAACCCGTACTGCCCATTGAAAGAAGACTGGATTAAAAAAATGTGGTACGTATATACGATGGACTATTACACAGTCATAAGGAAGGACAAAATTATGAACTTTGCAGCAACTTGGATGAATTTAGAGGCTATAATACTGAATGATCTATCACAGAAACAAAGAACTGAGTATCACATGTTCTCATTCATAAGTGGACCTTGAACAACTATCATAAGGCTATGAGAATGGATTGTCAGTAGTGGGAAACTGCCAGGGGGTGGGATGGGGGGGCACCTCATCAACAAAGGTACCTGCATAATGAGGATTTGTATACCTAACCCTGAATTTTAAAATAAAAATAAACAAATTTAAAAAAGAGCATATTCTATAGGTTCTGCGCAAGACAAAGGCAACATTTTGCTAAAAATATTTACTAGCCCCTCCCATTCTTTCTTCAGGCACTTCCTGTTAAGTTGCACCTCAGAGTGCAAATCAATTCACTGTAAGGCTTTTTTGTCTGAAGACATTAAAGACATGTGCTTCTGTATAATGTAGTTTTTCCAAATGGAGATTTTCCATAACATCACAAAATGAGATTTACAGAAAGACATTAATCACTGAAAGGTTTGGTAAAAATCCAAATAAACAACCGATGGCTGAGCAAACTTGATGTGCACTGGTCTGAATGTGGGAGATGTAAACATAAAGTGAGCAGGCAAATAACCATACATGCCCCACTTCCAATGTGTGAAATGACTGAAGAAATAAATCAGAGCGTGTTCATAGTTTCTGGGATTTTAGTTATGTATGATACTAAAAATATACAAGTTTTGTGCTGGGTATTTTGACACCTAATCTTTCTAAATTTCTTAAGTTATTGATAAGATTCTGCATGGGAAGAGATTTAAGCAAAGACAGCTAAATACTGCATGATTTCAGGAAAGGCCAATTGGTAAAAATGATAAGCACATTTTTTTTTTGAGTTGGAGTTTCACTCTTGTCGCCCAGGCTGGTGTACCATGGCAAGTTCGGCTACCGTAACCTTGACCCACTGGGCTCTGGTGATCCTTCTACCTCAGCCTTCCAAGTAGCAGAAACTACAGAAGCACGTCACCCTGCCCAGCTGGTTTTTGTGATTTATTGTGGAGATGAGGTCCCACCAAGTTGTCGAGGCTGGTCTCGAGTCCCCAGACTCAGGTAATCCTCTCTTCTTGGCCTCCCAAAGTGCTGGGATTACAAGCTGAGCCACCGCGCCTAGCCAATAAGCACATTTTAAATGGTGAACAGCAAAAATATGTTGCTAAGTGTCCACACAGGTTGAACTTAAACTTTGGGGTTACCAATTCTGTCTAGCTGTGGCCTGGTAAAACTGCTTTTCAATACCCAATGGAAGCTTTTTTTTTTTTTTTTCATTAATCAGTATTTTTTATTATGGTTTTGTGGGGTACAGTTAAGGGTTAGGTGTACAGTGACGTTTCATTCAGGCACCCTGTAGATAAGAAGTGTTTTCCCATCCCCCGACAGATATTTGCTACTGTTAATCCCATCCCCCTCCCCCCCATAGTTTCCAGTACCATCAGTCATTTTCTCATAGTATTGCATTGGATGTTCAAGGTCCATTATATGAGTGAGAACATGTGATATTCGGATTTTTGTTTTTGTGAGAGGTCACTCAGTATTATAGACTCTAGTTCCATCCAGGTTGCAACGAATTCATGATTTTGTTCTTTTTTATGGCTGCGTAGTATTCCATCGTGTATATGTACCAGATTTTTTTAATCCAGTCCTCTTTTGATGGGCAGCATGGTTGTTTCCAGGTTCTTGCTATTGTGAACAATGCTGTGATAAACATACGTGTGCAGGTATCTTTTTTATAGAGTGATTTGTGTTCTTCAGGGTATATTCCCAGTAGGGGGATTGCAGGGTCATATGGAAGGTCAATTTTTAGAGCTTTTAGGAATCGCCACACTGCTTTCCACAGAGGTTGCACTAGTTTACACTCCCACCAACAGTGTAGAAGTGTTCCCTTTTGACCACACCCTCTCCAGCAGCTGTTATTTTTTCAGTTGTTGATAATTGCCATTCTGACTGGAGTTAGGTGGTATCTCAGTGTGGTTTTGATTTGCATCTCCCTGATGATTAGTGAGGTTGAGCATTTCTTCATGTGTTTGTTGGCTGCTCGAATGTCTTCTTTTGTGAAGTGTCTGTTCATGTCTTTTGCCCATTTTATAATGGGGTTGTTTGTTTTCTTCTTTTCAGTACGTTTCAGTTCCTTGTAGATCCAGGATGTTAAGCCTTTGTCAGATGTAGAGTTGGCAAATACTTTTTCCCAGTCTGTAGGCTGTCTCCCTGCTCTCTTGATGGTTTCTTTGACTTTGCAGAAGCTTGTCAGTTTAATAAGGTCCCATTTGTCTATCTTCTCTCTTAAGTCCTGTGGGTTTTGGGTTTTGTACAGGAATTGGATGCCAGTTCCGATTTCCACGAGAGTATTTCCTTCCTTTTCTAAGGTTCTTAAGGTTTGAGGTTTTACATTGAGGTCTCTGATCCATTTGGAGTTAACCTTTGTGCATGGGGATAGATAGGGGTCCTGTTTCAATCTTCTGCATGTGGTCAGTCAATTTTCCCAGCACCATTTACTGAATAGATTCTCCTCTCCCCATTGGTAGGTGGTGGGGCCTTTGTTGAAGATGAGTTGGGTGAGAAATTGAGGTTTTGCTTCTGGAATCTCAATTCTGTTCCATTGATCTATATGCCTGTTCCTGTACCAATACCAAGGTGTTTTGATGATTGTAGCTTTATAGTAAAGTTTGAAATCTGGTATTGTGATACCACCTGCTTTGTTTTTTTGCTGAGGATCGTTCTGGCTATTCTTGGATGTTTGTGTTTCCATATGAATTCCTGTGTTGTTTTTTCTAGGTCTGAGACCCAATGGAAGCTTTATTAGACAACATGTTGGCTAACATGCATAACCAGTTAGGTCCTGTCTCAAGTTGCACTTCCAAGGCAATAGCATCTAGCACCCCAGTTTTATTGAATGCAACAGTTGTTTCTATGACCACTGGAGTCTTTGAAGCGCAGATGCATTTTAGAATGATATTTCTCCAAATACAAAAGTTGCTTGCTGTTGAAAGCTCTTTGCCACTTTTGCCTTATGAACCACATTGCATCTTTATATTTCTTTCTATTTTCAATAAATGCTAGAGTAACAAGCACTGGACCTCTCCCAAGGCCTGCAACGTAATGAACAATAATGCAACAACCAGGTTCTTCACGAAGCTTAATTTTTACAAGACTTAGCCAGTCATGAACAATCTAGTTGGATGGTGGTGGTGCACCATCATTAAAAGGAGAATCAAGAACACGGATGACTGCTTTCTCCATAAGGGTTGTGTTGCAGATTGCTTCACATACTCTTACTATCATGGTAACTCTATACTTAAGTTCCTCTATAAATTTGTTTAAGGTCACATTAGTTGGATTGTGCATAATAAGAAATCTCATGTTCTTGTATGTGACTTCTACAGGAGCTGGGCAGTTCATTTGGTAATTTAAACAACACTCAACAGGGTTATGAAAGAATTTAAAAATTGAATACAGAAATGACGCAAAGAAACTGAAGTCATTTCAGTGTACTCTACTTACAATTCTCAGTGCTTTGAGCATGAAGTTGGAAGTAATGATAAAATGAACCTCCTAACAAGAAGCAGCAATTCTTCACTCCAATAATACTGAGGGAACAGCAAGAAAATGCACTGAGCTTTACCCCATCCAGGTCAGAATGCTTGTAAAATGCTTTGTGGATCTCAAGTCAACAATTTTGTGTTCAACCACTCTTACAGAGGCTTCTTGGTGTTGTAGTAATGAATTTCTACGTTCACTTATCTGCATAGAGGTCGTGCTATGCATGGAAGTAATCTCTACTGCCCTCCAGAAACTCCATAAATGTGTGCCCAAGAACACCACAGAAATGAGGAATATGTTTACTTATTGAAGATTGTGGCCGCTGGTCTTGAAGCGGAGATACAGGCCGGATATTGCTGGCGGCAGGGCAGGGGGTGGTGGTTCATTCATGCCATGGTAATTTAAACAACACTCAACAGGCATATGAAAGAATTTAAAAATTGAATACAGAAATTATGCAAAGACACTGAAGTCTACTTCAATGTACTCTACTTGCAGTTCTCAGTGCAGGTCGTCGCGGGGCAGTGGCAGTGGGGGTGCAGGTGGTGGTAGGGGCACCAGTCTCTACCATGCAGCGAGCAGCTCTGAGGAAACACATTGAGGAGCCGGCCCACAGCCCAGGTGAGCTGCTTTTCTTTCTTTTCATTTTTTATTTTAAAGATTTGGGGTACAGTTCAGGGCTAGGTATACAAATAGTCATTGTACAGGTAAAGTTTGGGCCTCACTTTGGTCCCCATGTCACCTGGTTTGAAATCAGGTACTCTTATTGATGAAGTGTGCCCCCCTCCTTCCATGAAAGTTTCCCACTACTGCCAATCCCTTTCTTATAGTAGTATGATTATTGTTCAGGGACTGCTTATGAGCAAGAACATGTGGAATTCAGTTCTTTGTTTCTGTTATAGATCACTGAATACTACAGACTCTAAATCCATCCAAGTTGCTGCGAAGTTCATAATTTTGTCCTTTATGGCTGCGTAATATTCCATCGTGTATACGTACCACAATTTTTTTTGAATTGGAGTTTCACTCTGTCACACAGGCCGGAGTGCAATGGCATGCTCAAAGCCACCTCAGCATTGACCTGCTGGGCTCAGGCAATCCTTCCGCCTCAGCCTTCTGTGTAGCTGGAACTATAGGCATGTGCTACCACACTAGGCTAATTTTTGATTTATTGCAGAGATGAGGTCTTGCCAAGTTGCCCAGGCTGTTCTTGAATCCGTGAGCTCAGGCAATCCCCTCACCTCAGCCTCCCAAAGTGCTGGGATTATAGGCTTGAGCCACTGTGCCTGGCATGTACCACTTTTAAAAATCCAGTCTACTTTCAGTGGACAACATGGTTGGTTCCATGTTTTTGCTATTGTGAACAGTGCTGCAATGAGCATGCGTGCTCAGGTATCTTTTTTGCAGAATGATTTGAGTTCCTTCGGGTATACTCCCAGAAGGGGAATCACGGGTTTATATGGGAGGTCAATTTTTAGATCTTTTAGGAATCGCCAAACTGTTTTCCACAGAGGAGGTACTAGTTTACACTCCCACCAGCAGTGTAGATGTGCTCTCTTTTCCCCGCATCCTCTCTAGCATCTGCTGTTTTTTGAGTTATTGATGATGGTCATCCTGACTGGAGTTAGGTGGTATCTCAGTGTAGTTTTAATTTGCATTTCTTTAATGATTGGTGTGACTGAGCATTTTTTCATGTATCTTGTTGACTGCTCTTATGTCTTCTTTTGAGAAGTGTCTGTTCATAACTTTTGCCCACTTTTTTTTTCTTTTTGACATATTTGAGTTCTTTGTAGATCCTGGATGTCAGGCCTTTGTCAGATATACACTTGGCAAATATTTTTTCCTATTCTGTGGGCTGTCTCCCTGCTCTATTGATGACTTCTTTGGCTTTGCAGAAGCTTTTTATGGAAATTGGAACTTGCAACCAATTTCTGATCAAAAGCTTAAGTGGGTTGCTTTCAAAGCTGGACTTGGAAATTGTCCCTGAAGCTCAGAGCACTTGGCCCTTCCAGGTTCTGTTAGCATTTATTGTCCTTGAATGGGGCCTCTTAGTCAGAGACTGAGCTACCAGTTGAGCTTCCTCCTAGAACCTAAGTTCTGTCTAATGGCATTCTTTTTGTGGTCCTACTCTCTGGTTTGAATGTGCTTGGATACTTACACCCTTGATCAAGATGGTCTTAATGTCTCCCTCAGCTTGACTGAAGTTCAGACAGACTTCTTCTCGACTCTAGGTACCTGGCCTCCCTTTTCTTACAGCATTTACTTTCGAAAACTTTTAATTTCAAATTCTTTCTCTGTTTCTCAAAAAATTAAGAAAAAAGTTCTTTCCAATTTTACAACACAAGAATATCTTTCTCAAGGACTTGGGAACCATCTATTTGCAATGAAATAATAAGAAATTTCAGTCTCTGTGGGACAGTAGGGACCTAACTTTCATGGGTAATGCTTTGTTCCAAGTTGCAAAACTACTCCCTGCCACAAAAACATGAGAAGTTTATTTTTCCTTTTGGTAAACAGATGGTCTATGTTCTTCATCTTACCACAGCACTTAAATTCTTCCTGCCCTTTATTTGAGTTCAGGCTGAATTTTGGTCTCTTCTCCCTATTGCAATAGGTTGAATACATTCTTCCTTCCTGTTTGAATTTGTTTCATACAGTTTTTATTGTGACATCCTATAGGAATTGCTGGCCAATTTCTTTCTCCAGGTTGCAGCTCTGTCAGTGGACAGTTGGTCCTATTCCAGTCCTGCCAAGTCAGGCATTCTCCATTTGTTAAAACTGCTAGTGATGCTGAGCATCCTTCCTGCCTTCAATCTGAGTTTTTCAAAAGTGTAATAGAGAAGTCCAATTAAGAAGACATTTGGAAGAGACTGGGTTTCTACCTTAGGCAAGTACTCTTTACTGAGCACAACATTTTCCTAAGCAAAGAACTCTCCACAAAGTTCCCTTCATGCCCCTGTTCCTCAGGGTATAGATAAAAGGGTTCAGCATGGGGGTGACCATTGTGTATACCACAGAAGCTTCCATTCCAGTACCTGTTTATTAGGAGGATGAGGACTGGAAATATACCAGAAAGAGGGTCCCACAGTAGAGAGTGACCACTGTCAGGTGAGAGCCACAGGTAGAGAAGCCTCTGTGCTTCTTCCTAGCTGAAGGGATCCTGAGGATGATGCACATGATGTGGGCATAAGACACCAGGACACAGATGAAAGGCACTACACTCGGAAGGGTTGTTTCAGCAAACATCATGAGCTGAAAGATATGGTTGTCTGAACAGGCAAGCTTGAGGAGTGGGAGAGGATCACAGAAAAAGTGTGGGATGGAATGAGAGGAACAGAATGAGAACTGAGCCATTAGGAAAGAGTGAGAAAGCCAGGAGGTGGGAGCAGAGGTGGGATATGGCCTTCAGCAGCAGGCAGCATCAGGGACACATGATTGTGGCATAATGTAGAGGAAGGCAGATGGACACGTAGCAATGCCATGAAGAAGTACATCTGCATGAGGAACCCAGTGTAGGAGATGGTGTGATGCTGTGTCTGTATGTTCACCAGCATGTTGAGGACAATAGTGCAGGTTAAGGAGGTATTGATGGAGGACAGGTTGACCAGGAAGAAGTACATGGGTCAGAGCCAATGGCCAGGATAACGAGCAGGTATCCCAACACTGTGATGGGGTTCACGCCCAGGAAGAGTCCAAACAAGACAGGCTGCTGCTCAGCGTGTTCAGAGAAGTCCTGGAGCAGGAATTCAGAAATGCTGAATTTGTTTCTAACATTCTTTAAATATAAATTAGCATGTAATTTTGGTTAAATAATAAACTAGCCTTTAAAATTTACAGTCTAAGGACTTTGGCATACTTTTCTTTGTTCCCTGGGGATGTCACTGTGATTCACTGGTTGTAACTGCATGTTTGCAAATATGTACAAATATGAAAACTGTGGATTATGATAGTGAAGCATTGGGATGTAGTTTGGTTTCTAGATTTCTGTAATGTGGCAAGTTTTCCCAATAGATGTCCTGAATGAGACTGAACTGGATTTCACTATAAAGAGCCTCTTCAAACTTTAATTTTCCTTCAAAAAGCAACTTTATAACAATAGTTTTTACCTTATTGCCTTATTGTGGAGTTCATTTTGGGGTCATGCATATACTAGGATTTATTGCTATGTGTGTATGTGTATGAGTGTGTGTGTGTGTGTGTGTGTGTGAGTGCATGTGTTGAGGAAGATGCAAGTCAGAGAAGAGCTAGCTGAGACTTAGGGGTCTTCGGTGTGCTGGGAGTACTCTGGCACCTTTGCTTTGGTGACCAAGGACATGAGAAGGTTACAAACCAAAAAGCGCTTTATCATTAATGGCACATCACTTTCATTTTCATCATCAACTTCACCATCAACCTATTTCATATTACTCTCTAGGCTTTGACACCCTGGAGAATGGTTGGGAATCCTTTAACTGCTTTGTAATCTCAGTCTAACCTTGATAAATTATTGAGCTTCTTGGAACTTCTGTTTCCTAATTTCTTTTTTTTTTAATTTTTAATTTTGAAGATGTGGGGTACAATTCAGGGTTAGGTGTACAAAAGTTCATTATGCAGGGGAACGTGTGCTCCCCTCCCCACTCCTCTGACAGTTTCCCACTGCTGCCACCGTTTCCTAATTTCTACCAGGCATAACTTCTTCACAGAGTCATTGAAGTTGCTATTGAAATAACACATATGGAAAGCAAACTTTCATTAAGGGTAGTGATTAGTATGTCATTACTAGTGATGAATGATGAAATGCGACTCCAGAACAAAATGCAGTGGAAATCTTTGGATGATATGCTCTCCGGTTCTCTTCCTTGCATGCTTTATAAACTTTGGGAGCCTTGCTTTTTTGTGGTTGTTGTTGTCTGTAAGATGTAGCTAATTATCCTGCCTGATAGTTTTGTTTAGGGGACCAAATGCTGGAGTGAGCTGAAGTTTCTTCATGAACCATGATGCGCAATCACAATGAGAAATTTCACTGTTCCTGTTTGATGGCATTGAAAAACAAAGACACTGAACATTCAGTGGCAGCATGTGCTAATGTCATGCTTATTTACTGTAGGGATTGAGAATAAATTATTCTCTCTGGAATATGACAGAATTTTCCCTCTTTACTGTGTGTGTGACTTTGACGAAGTCATTTAACCTTTCTTGTTTTAACTTTCCACATCCGCTTAAAGGCATAATAATAGAGTTTACCATGTTAAGGGATTGAATTTGATAATGATTGTAAAATATTTAATACAAGGCTGACATGTAGTACGTGCTCAATAGATGTTTTCAATGGTTGCTATTATTGTTGTCCATAAAGTGAAGCTACTTTGTCATTGTTGCCATGTCCTAGTTACTGCCTGCATGCGGGGCTTCTAAACCGTGAGGTGTCAATATTGAGAGCCATCACCATTATCGTCACTATTTTTTTATAATCAATATTTTTTATTATGATATTGTGAGGTACAGTTAAGGGTTAGGTATACAAATATGTTTCGTTCAGGCACTCTTGTTGATAAGAGGAGTCTCCCTGTCCCCAGACAGACGTTTACTAACATTAATCCCATCTCCCTTCCCCTCCCCCCTCATAGTTTCCCACCACTATCAGTCATTTTCTTATGGTAACACATTGGATGATCAAGGTCCACTATATGAGTGACAACATGTGATACTCCAATCTTTGTTTCTGTGAGAGGTCACTCAGTATTATAGACTCTAGT
>NW_007249920.1:192106-198094 GCF_000164805.1 Carlito syrichta | reverse complement strand
TACTGTTATCTCAGATATCAGCTCCCTTCCTAGTTTCTTCCTGTGTCTCCTCAATTCTTTTTAATCTCTCCATTATTGTTCTGATATCTACATTAGCATTTTGAGACCCTTCATTCTGGGGGACTTTTCATAGTTTGTATTCCAAAAGTCAGTTTTCTCAGTGTCTGCTCTCCAGGCATCTGGGAGAGACTCATACTCTTCTTTCGGTTATTCTACATTTCAGTAGATTTTTCTCCCTCTTCCCCTTTCCCTCCCCCTCTTCAATTCTGTTTTTGAGGGAAGGTGGGGTTGCTTTTATTTCTCTTCTGCAATGACCTGTTCTTCCTTATGAGGGTCTTTTGGCTTTGTTCACTTTTCCCTCTGCTTTACAGTCTGTCTATTCAGCAGCATGCAGTCTTGGTTCCTAGATTTAAAAAGGGGGCATATAGAAGAGGAAAATAATGGAGGAAGGGGGGGTCAATAGGGAGTTAGAAAGAGAGAAGTGCGAGAGGGAAAACAGATATACATACCAACTATCAGGTGAGAACGAGACACAGGGCTGGGAAGAAGTGAAGAAAGACACATAAGAAAGATTCCCTAAGGAGTACTGATAGCTACACAGAGACAGGTCAATAAAATCGAGAAACAGTGTAAGTCAGAAGGTAAACAACAGACGTGATCTAAACCAACAGTTACAATGATAAAATCATAAGTCAAAATACGCGAAAGAGAGAAGTGCGAGAGGGAAAACAGATATACATACCAACTATCAGGTGAGAGAGAGAGAGACACAGGGCTGGGAAGAAGTGAAAGAAGACAGGTAAGAAAGATTCCCTAAAGAATACTGATAGCTACACAGATACAGGCCAAAAAAATCAAGAAACAGTATAAGTCAGAAGGTAAACACCAAACGTAATCTAGACCAACGAGTTTCAATGATAAAATCATAAGTCAAAATAAGCAATCAGACTAGAGTCACTTCTGTGATCTCCAATTTCAGCCTCTCCCTTTTGTTTTTCATTGCAGCATAGGGGTGGGGCTTTGTCTCCTGTTTCACGCTATTGCCTTAGGAACTGAGGTCAAGTTTGTTGATGGGTGGGCGGGGCAATGGAAGTCTCTGCCTGGAGAATAGCAAAGTAGTTTACCCAGATCTGTTTTTCTCCTCTTGTCTGGGTCCCCCGGCTTGGGGTCTCGCACTGAGTGCCTCAGCCTGGGTGGGCCCGGAGTTCCAGAGCTCCAAAGCTCCAAAGGGCAGGCAGTGGGCGGCGAGAGTGGCTCTGGGCCCCCCACAGGGTACTTCAGCCAGGAATGGGACCGGTGTCTCTGAGGGGCGGGTGCCCAGAGCCTCCCTGTGTGACCGGCAGTGCCGGGTGCTGGGCTGGAGACAATGCAGCCGGGGAGAGAGCCGGAGGGAGCAGGGACCCAAAACTTCCCCGCTCACTGCAATATCTGGCCTTAGGAAATGAGGTAAAGTTTGTTGCTAGGTGGGCGAGGCAATGGAAGTCTCTGCCTGGAGAATGGCGAGGCAGTTTAAGCAGATCTGTTTTTCTCCACTTGTCTGGGTCCTCCGGCTTGGGGTCTCACGCTGAGTGCCTCAGCCAGGGTGGACACGGAGTTCCAGAGCTCCAAAGTTCCAAAGGGCAGGCTGTAAGCGGCGAGAGTGGCGCTGGGACCCTACAGAGTACTTCAGCCAGGAATGGGACCGGTGTCTCTGAGGGGCGGGTGCCCAGAGCCTCTCTGTGTGACTGGCAGCTTGGTGCCGGGTGCCCGGGCTGGAGACAATGCAGCCGGGGAGGGATCTGGAGGGGGCTGGGACCGGAGACTTCCACACACGAGTAGAATGACAGCAGTGGGGGGGGGCGCAATATCTGGCCTTGCGTGGGACTGAAGTTCCCAGGCCTGACCCCAGCACAGTTGGTGGTGGGCTGGGGGATGGGAGTAGAGAAGTAATAGCCTTTTTGGGAACTCACGTTCAGAGAATCTCACCAGTTCACCTATGCCATCACCATCTTGCCCCGTCTCCCCGGTTTATACTTCTTATGGCTCGATAATCATAACAGGATTTCAGTGACCAGTCCTTAAAGGTGTCTTGTATGTTACTGTTTGGTGAGCTCCTACGTCGGAGCTCCTAATGTGTAGCTTTTGTGATTTTTATGTCTAATTCATTTATTTTTCCTACTGCTGTGAAACCAGATTCAGTAAGAAGAACAGGGAGAGCATAGATCCTTACATATATCTGCCCTTTGGAACTGGACCCTGAAATTGCATTGGCATGAAGTTTGCTCTCATGAATATAAAACATACCCTTGTGAGATTACTACAGAACTTCTTCTTCAAACCTTGTAAAGAAACACAGGTTAGACAGTACACTTTTTGCATAAATAATGTTTCTGTGGTAGATTCTTTTAGGTGAAAGATTCATATACAAAAAAGAATATGCTTATTTATCTTTCAATAATTTGTTCTATGGGCCAAATAATATATTTGGAGACTTTCATGAGCTTAAAAGTTCCCTCAGTTCTGTAGCTTTAAATCTGTGACTTTATAGAGACCACACCCTAAAGATGATCTAAAGTCAATGCACATCAGCATGTCATGATTATGTGCAGTTTCTTTGGACTTGAGCAGTTTTGAATTCGGCTTCAAGCCAACTGGAGAGGAGGGGAGCGTTATGCATACTCATGAAACACAGTGATTACTTTGTCATGACTCTTTAAGGGTCCTCTCCTTCACCAGAACATACATAAGCTAGAGAAAGTGGTTCTCAACCACAGATCTTAAAAGTGATCTTAAAAGTGGTTCTCAACCACTGATCTGCATTGGAATCACAGGGGACCTTTAACATTTTGTGGCACCTTGGTCATCTCAGAACTTCTGAAATAATTTTCCCAGAGTGTGGCTTTACAAGATCTCCTACTGATTCTAATATGAAACCAAGGTTCAGAATCACTAGTTTAAGTCATTACATTTCTGCCATGTCTGAAGGAATCCCACAGACCAGGGCTATCCTGACTATGTGACCTCACCTTCCAAAAGCCCAGCTCCAGAAAAATTGGGCTCCTTTTCAACCCAATAATAAGTCAATGAATGTTCTTTCCCTCCTCATTCTGTTCTCGTCAAGTCCTAGTTCAATAACTAAGGCCCCCAAAGGCTCTTTGCCATCTAGTACAGGGCCTCATTCACTCCTCTGCTTTGTTATTGGTAACTGTAGGCTGTTATCATCACCTAATTTTATATTTTGCCATTAACTCATCCACTTTTGTTGTCTAAGTTTTCTCTGTATCTAGAAATCTCGCCCTCTTCTGCCCCCTTAACAATAGCACCTCATGTTATTCATTTCATAAAATTCCAGTTGTATCTTGCAGGGGACATTGTCCACTGTAAGCATTCGATAAGTGTTCAAGAAGTGATTTATACCTGATATGAAAGTCTTGGATAGAAATTTTAAGTGACTTTGATTTTTAAAATCAAAGTGTCTGCATTTGTATTTGTCTATTTGTCTGTGGCAGGGAAAATATATGGCTGCTATTTGAAATTTTAAAACAATAATGTGTCATATTTCTAGAAATATTTGGAATTTATCCTCAGAAGAACTTTAAAAAAATTTGTCATTGATTCACATCAAGCAGATCTAGGACGAATACTAGAAATACTAGAGACCACACCATAAAGATCATCTAAAGTCAATACATGTTAGCCTGTCATGATTGTGTGCAGTGTCTCTGAACTTGAGCATCTTTAAATTCAGCTTCAAGTCAAATATCTCTCTTACATATTTAATAGGCAACTCCTCCCCTGAAGTAGGCTTTCTGCATGGGAGAGGAGAAAGATGGAGGTGTTTTCCATCTTATTTGTGGCTGGGACAGGTGTGTGGTTGTCCTGCATGTACTGACCAGGTGGCTCAGCCCTGACAGAAAGCAGCCTCTGAAATATCTGGGATAGGAAAGATACTTCCAGGGAAGCTTTCAGACAGCTACAGGCCAACACTTTCAGTCTCCATGGCAGTTTGCTTGCCCGTCATTCAAATGAAATCGGAATGATTTCAATCATTGTCTCCCCAACACTAAAGGAGAGGTTCCATGAGAGTAGAGTTAAAAGTATTAGTCAAAAGACCATAGGACTTGAGAAGTTCCTGGTTTGCACATCCCTTGGAGGCCAAGAAGAGATGTTTAAGGGGGAAAATAAAAAGCATAATGCTTCCTGATGTTCTCTTCCCATGATTAAACTGAATGATTTCCATTGGAAGGAATTACTGAACTCTTCAGAAGTAAGGGACTAACTTCCCACATAATTAAAATGTTTGATATCTACTCAGAGATACCTTACAAGTTTCTACACATAGAACATTAACTTTATATGGCTTTTTGAAAATGGTTTGTTGAAATACCTAAGAATCTGGTTTAAAATTTTTTAACTCATCCTTTTTACTTATCATTTACATTTTTTAAAGAGTCAGCATGTATTTTTCTCAATAAATATTTTGTTAAATGATGGATGGATGGAAGCTTCCAGTATCCAATTTTTACACAACTTATAGAGTGAGTATAAAGAATCCAAGGCATATGGTGCTAGAAGTAGTTTTTATGTTTGCCAGGTATTATCCTTAATTTATCTTTTCTATTTTTTAATGTTGTTCTTGGTCCTTCTTTTATTGCTTCTCAATATGCTTGTTTAACTGTTACAGATCCCCCTGAAATTAAGCAAGCAAGAAGTACTTCTTCGACCAGAAAAACCCACTGTTCTAAAAGTTGAGTTGAGAGATGAGGCTGCAAGTAGAACCTAACCTTCTCTAAAGACTTCCACTTTGTTCTTCAAAGAAGCTGTATCCACAACATCAGAGATCACAATTTGCTTTGACAATAGAGCCCAGAAATGAAGATGGACTTGGTCTACTGCAAGTGATGAGTGATTAGAGATTCTGAACATTCACTGGGCTTTCTCAGTGTCTGTGTATTGGACATTGTGTCATGTGAAAGAGAGGACTAAATCAGTGCCAGATAGGCAGACTCAGCTTCTGTGGTTCTCACAGGGCTATCTCCACCCATTCCCGGTTAGT
Source organism: Carlito syrichta (assembly GCF_000164805.1). Lineage (NCBI taxonomy): Eukaryota > Metazoa > Chordata > Mammalia > Primates > Tarsiidae > Carlito > Carlito syrichta. The sequence goes on along the minus strand of NW_007249920.1, from coordinate 193,059 downwards.
GACATCAACTCTTCCTGAGCTCTGATCAGAGAATTAACATTTCTTAATAGTTTAGTAATAATTTTTTGGAAAAATGAGAATTATGGCGGTGGTGGTAGTAGTGACATTTATAGTACATGTTTATTTGCCATATTCGAGAATAATTGAGAAAGTCAATAAACACCTCTTTACAAAAGTGTTGTCTTATGGCTTCGTGCACTTTAAGGAGGAGCCTGTAGAACTGAATGAGAACCAGCAACCAAATATTTTGATCATCATAATCACAGATTCAGAACTCTAATTTGGTTATTAACATAGGTGAAAGTTAAGCTACTGTAACTTTGCATTCCATAGGAAGCACATTCATAGTTTTACTCTGCCTTTCTTGAACCACATATTTTTATAACACTCAACTGAGGCATGAAATTATTATTACTTTTGATTTAATGTTTTATCTCATCTCCCTTGATGTTTCTGAAGGGTAAGAAATGTATCTTGTCATACCTCTCGTATCCCATCTTCAACTCTCGAATGTCTCAATACAAAGAATATTGAGTAAAAAAAAAAAAAAAAAACAGCCAATTTGTCAATTGATTGGGCATCAAGGCCAAAAAGCATTTGTCAGTTTCAGCTGATATCAGAAGCTTTCTTCTCCCTCACTTCCTTTTCTTTTCTGAATAACTCAGCCGGTCCCAAAGCCATTCGGTGGGTGGCAGCAAGGTAGTGGCCACACATGAAGGTACAGGAAGGAGCGTTGGTCGTTCCAAGTTGGAGAGCTTGTGGAATGTGGAAAGTGTCCACGTGGAGGGGCTTGGCCTGGGTGTGGAAACCCAAACAAGGAGAGACAGGTCCACTCAGAGGGGGATCTGGCAACAGCAGCCAAAGCCTACATAGGATGGGGAAAGCCCATGTGAGGTAGGGAGGGTGTCTGGGGGTGGGGAGGGTTGGGTGGGGAGTGGTCACTTAAAGGGGGT
>NW_007249920.1:173960-192033 GCF_000164805.1 Carlito syrichta | reverse complement strand
GATCAAATAAGTAAATATATTAACGACGATGGAAGCCTGGTTTCTCACTGTAGGAGAAGGAAGAGTCATTCAGAAGGGGAGAAAACTGATATAAACCCTGTTGAGTCAGACTGGAATGGAATGTATCAGTACAAATTCACACATTAGATAGATATAGATAGATGATAAATAGAGGATAGATAGATGGATAGATGTAGATGTGTGTGTTTGTGCATGAATGTGTGTGTGTATGTGTGTGTGTGTGTGTGTGTGTGTGTGTGTGTGTGTGTGTGTGTGTGTAAAAACATATATTCCCTACTTCTCTTCAATGATAGGTCTAGGCAACAATGACATTTCAGTGTCAATGAGCACACCTAGTTTTCGGGTCACTGCTTATAAATATCATTTTCCACTGAAAGGAACCAGGGTTGACTCCAGGACCAGGGCTCAGAAGATACAAAATGAACCTGGGATGCCTTGTTGTGCCAGAAAGCAAGAAAATGCTAAAAAATGATGGATACATACCAGAAAAACCCAGAAACCAGGCTTGTTGACTTCCACTGATCAAATCAATGACAATTTGGTCATCCTAATCAATAAAGATATTAAGAGATTATCATCCATTGAATAAAATAGGAAAACATGAGTACCTATAACTGTACAGGAATATAATGAATCAACTGAAAGTTTGATAAAGATACATACATAGTTTCAAAGTACTACTGACAAAATACCCATTATATACAAAGAGGATGCCAGGCTCAGTGGCTCACACTTGTAATCCCAATGCATTGGGATCCTGAGGCAGGAAGATCACTTGAGACCAGGAGTTTGAGACCAGCCTGGACTGCATAGCAAGAACCCATCTCTGCAAATAAAAACATTAGTTGGGTGTGATGGTGTGTATCTGTAATCCCAGTTACTCAAGAGGCTGAGGTGAGAGGATCACCTGAGTCCAGGAGTTGGAGGCTGCAGTACATTATAGTTACACACCACACTCCAGCATGAGTGACACTGTGAAGGCCTGTCTCAAAAGAAGAAAGAGAGAGAAGAAAGAATAAAGAAAGAAAGAAAAAGGGAGAGGGAAGGAGAGAAGGAGGGAGGGAGGGAGGGAGGGAGGGAGAGGAAGGAAGGAAGGAAGGAAGGAAGGAAGGAAGGAAGGAAGGAAGGAAGGAAGGAAACAGGAAAAAAAGAAAAGAGTAACTTTACGATAGAGAAAGCTGGAAGACATTCCCTGAATCAAGGGATGAGAATGAACCCATCAGAAATGAGATAAATCAGTGGTGGGACACCTGATAGGACACAGAGAGAATACAGTGTCACCTCTGTGATATTTCTACCAAGAAGGTAAACCTGAACAAAATCCTGAAAAAACAACTGACAAACCCAGACTGAGGAATATTCTACTCCTGGTCTGTCACTGGCCTGGAATCTTTGAAGTAATCAATGTCATGAAAGCCAAAGACAAATTTTGAAGTGTTCCATACTGATGAAGAATTAAAGAAAAATTACATCTAAACGCAGCAACTGGGTTGGATTCTTCTGCTCTAAAGGGCACTATTGTAACACCTGGGGAAGTGCTAAGAGGTCTGAGAATCCGATACCACTGATATATCAGTGTTAACTTCCTGATTTTGATGGTTGTCTTGTGGTGATGTGGGAGAATATCCTCATTTTTAGGAAATGTAAGGGTTTACAAAATATCAGGAGAGCAACTGACTCCCAGATGTTTCAGGAAATAGTTCTTTAAATAGATTTTTTCCCACAAATTTATGATGGTTTGATGGGAGGAACAGACACGCAAGCACCTTCTGGTTTGCATGTCTTTCCCCCTCTGTCCCTTTAGTCTTACTAGTATCGCTTACTTGATATAAGGAGACACCATACAGTGACTGAAAGCCTGGGATCTAAAGCTGGAGCTCCAGGGTTTTGACTCCCAGCTCAGCCCAAGTCCAAGTCCAGACCAATCAGTGTGTTCGGGGAAGTGAGGAAAGGCACATCCCCTGCATAGCTTGGCTCACAGAGTTTGGACTGAATTGCCTACGTGCCCTCAGCTGAATGCCAGTGCCTGTGTGCATGGACTCACTCTGGCTTGGCCACTGTCATTGTGAGGTGGGGTTTTCTGAGAGCAAAACCTGAGACTGAGATTCTGGTGCGCATGATTTCCTGAGAGAGCGGTCTCAGGAGAAGGGGAGTGAGGGGAGCTGAGGGGGGCCAGAGAGAAAGTCTGAGTGAAGACGTGGTCTCTCCGGAGCCTGGCTTCCGCCGGGTTGCAGAAGTGCCTCTGGAGCCAAAATTGAGTTACACAGTGGAGTCTACTTGGAGGCAAGGGGACTGGTCTTTGCAACCATCAGTCAATCATAGACTCCTTTCCTCCAGGAGGCAAAAACTCTTAGCTAAAGTGGACAAGAGTGACGGCCAAAAGGGATTCTCCAGAGAAGGGGAAGCTGTGAGCTATTGGCAGCTCTGGGGGATGGGTGCATGGCCCAGTCAAGTACCTTCCTTCACTAAAGACACTTAGAAGCTTTGTGACCTTGAACAAGTTCATTTAATATTTAGTATTAAAGTAACAGGCCCCACACAAGATCCAAACCCAGCAGGGCAGACATTAAATTTTAAAACTCCAAAATAATTTTATTTGACTCCGTATCTCACATCCTGGGCACACTGGTGTGAGGGACGCTGTCCTCAGGCAGCCCTGCCCTGTGACTTTGCTAGGCACAGCCCACCTGTTTGCTCTCACAGTTTGGGGTCCAATGCCCTGGCCATCCCAGACTGAAATAGCATGTTGCCAGTAGTTCTACCACTCGAGAATCTGGAGGGTGGCAGTCCTGTTCCCACACCTCCACTGGGCAGTGCTTTGGTAGGTACTCTGTGCAGGGGATCTGAGCCCACATTTTCACTCTGTGTTGTCTTGGTAGAGTTTCTCTCAGGGACTCTGTCTGTGAGGTAGGCTCCTGCCTGGGCACTCCGGCTTTCCCATATTTCCTCTGAATTCTAGGTGGAAGCTGCCAAGCCTCCACAACTCTGCCTTCTGGGTACCTACAGACTTAATACCATGGAAAAGCCATCAAGGATTATGGCTTGAGCTTTCTGGAGCAGCAACCTGAGCAGGACCTGGGGATGTCTGAGTCCCACCTGAAGCTGGAGTCGCGTGTATGCAGGAAGCCACATCCCGCGGTGGGGCAGGGCAGTGACCCCGGCCCAGCTTTTCGACCCATCTGCCCTCCGAGGTCTCTGGGCCTGTGATGGAAGAGGAAGTCTGGAAGAGCTCCGAAGTGTTCCTAAGGGCCCTTTCCCCATTGCCTTGACCATTAACATCTGACTCCCTCTTATCTGAGCTTGTCTTTCTAAGCAATGATCTCTCAGCTACACCCTTGGATTTGGGTCCAGAAAATGCTGTTTTCTTGTCTACCCTATGGCCAGGCTGAGAATTTTCCAGAGTTTTTTGTTTTGCTTTTCTTCCCTTTAATTATAAGTTTCTTTTGTAATTTTATTTAATTCTAATTTAATTTATTTTTTTATTTTATTTTAAAGCTATGGGGTAAAAGTCAGGATTGGGCATACAAGTGGTCATCACGTAGGGGAAGTTTGGGCCTCCCTTTGTTTCTCATTCCACCTGGCTTGAGATCAGGTGCCCTTGTTGCTGCTTTGTGCCCTCCCCCTTGCAGTTTCTGGCTACACAAACAATATCTGCACATGCATGTTTACTGCAGCACTATTCACGATAGCAGAAACAACCATGCTGCCCATCGAAACTGAACTAGATAAAAACAATGTGGAACACATTCATGACAGAATATTATGCAGCCATAAAAAGGACAAAATTATGGACTTCACACCAACTTGGATGGATTTAGAGTCCATAATACTTAGCAATCTATCACAGAAACAAAAAACTGAGTACTACAAGCTCACACACATAATTATATGTTTCAACTTTAGGTCATTCTTTTGCTCTCACATCTGATCATAAGCTATTAAAAGCAGCATGTCACTTCCTGAACACTTTGCTGCTCAAAAATGTATCCCATCTACTTTGTTCTAGCCACACCTATAGGCAATTGGTTGGTGCCCATCCACACTGAAGGAGGGTCTTTCTCTCCCAGCCCACTAACTTGCAGGTCAATCTCCTCTGGAAACACACACTCACAGACACACTCCAAAACAGTGTTTCATCAGTCATCTAGGTATTACTCAATCTAGACCATGTGACACCTAATATTAACCATCACAGAGACTAACAACTATATTTTTTTAAAAAACAGAAAACCTAGAGTAAATGAAAAAGTTCCTGGGAACATACAACCTACAAGATTCAATCAGGAAGAGACAGAAAAACAGGCCAGTAAATGAGTATTGAGATTGAATAAGTAATAAAAAGTCTTATAACAAAGGAAAGCCCAGGACTGGATGGATTCACAGTGAATACTAACAAATATATCAAGAAAAAATAATATCAATCCTCCTCAAACTATTCCCAAAAAATTTGAAGAGAATTTTCATTAATTCATTTTGCAAGGACAGCATTATGTTAATAACAAAACCAGATAAGAACACAACAATAAAAGAAAACTACAGACCAATATTCCTGATTAATATAGCCACAAAAATCCTAAACAAAATACTAGCAAGCTGAATTCAGTAACAAATCAAAAAGATAACACACTATGACCAAGTGGGATTTATACCAAGAATGCAAGGATAGTTGACATACAAAAATCAATAAACATCATATATAACTTCAACAGAATGAAGAACAAAAATAATATAATGTCTTCAATAGACAAAGAAAAATAATTTGCTAAAACTCAACATACTTTTGTGATTAAAAAAACTCTCGGCCAGGCTTGGTGGCTCAGCCTGTAATACCAGCACTTTGGGAGGCTGAGGCAAGAGGATTGCCAGAGTTCGCAGGTTTGAGACCCACCTGGGCAACTTGGCGAGACCTCAACTCTACAATAAATCAAAAACAATTAGCCAGGTGTGGTAGTGCGCACTTGTAGTTCCAGCTACTTGGAAGGCTGAGGCGGAAGGATTGCCAGAGCCCAGCAGGTCGAGGCTGCAGTGGCCAGGAGTGTGCCACTGCACTCCATTCTGGGTAACAGAGTGATATTCCAACTCAAAATAAAATAAAATAAACTCTGAAAAAACTAGGCATATAATGAATGTGCTTCAAAATAATAAAGAATGTATATGACAAACCCACAGCTAATATCATACTGAATGAAAAAAAAGTTTAAAGCCTTTTCCTCTAGGAACTGGAACAAGACAAGGATGCCCACTTTTACCACTCCTATACAGCAAAGCAGAACAATAAGGCAAGAGAGAAAAAAGCACCCAATTTTTAAAAAGAAGTCAAATTGTCTCTGCAGACAATACAATCTTATCTTTAGAAAACACTTAGCCAGGCTCGGTGGCTCAGCCTGTAATCCCATGCTTTGGGAGGCTGAAGTGAGTGGATTGCCTGAGACCACGGGTTCAAGACCCACCTGGGCAACTTGGTGAGACCTCATCTCTACAATAAATCAAAAAATTAGCCGGGTGTGGTAGTGCGCACCTGTAGTTCCAGCTACTTGGAAGGCTGAGGTGGAAGGATCGCCGGAGCCCAGCAGGTCGAGGCTGCAGTGGCCGGGAGTGGTCACTGTACTCCAGTCTGGGTGACAGAGTAAGACTCCAACTCAAAAAAAAAAGAAAACACTTAAACTCCACAGAAATTGTTAGAATTGATAAACAAATACAGTAAAGTTGCAAGACTTTAAAAATCAACAAACAAAAACCATTAACAGTTCTAGATAGATCATTGAGGCAAATAACCAACAAGGAGATCCAAAACCTTAACTCAACACTCAATCAAATGAATTTAACAGATATCAACAGAACACTTCACCCAACGACGACAGAGTATGCATTTTACTCATCAGCATACGAAAAATACCGCAAGACAGAGCACATTCTTGGGCATAAATCCAAAAGGTTAAAATAATACCAAGCATCTTCTCAGACAACAGTGGAATAAAAATAAACATCATAATCAATAAAAACTCACTAAAACATACAACACATAAAAATTAAACAACATGATTCTGAATGACTTCTGGGTCAACACGGAAATGAAGGCAGAAATAAAAAGATTCCTGGAAGCAGAAGAGAGTGAAGAGAACATATCAAAACCTCAAGAATATCATGAAATCAGTGCTTAGAGGGAAGTATATAACATTACATACACATATCAAGAAAATGGAAGAATCTCAAGTAAACAGCCTAATGTTACACATAAAGGAGCTGAAAAGGCAAGAATAATTAAACTCTAAATTCAGTAGAAAAATCCAGATTACTAAGATAAAGTCATAGTTGCAGGAAATAGAAGACATAAATATCATAGAATCAACAAGACAAAAAGCTCATTCTTTGAAAGGATAAATAAGATTGACAGACCCTTGGCCATATTGACTAAAAAGAGAGAGGGAAATCCCAAATAAACACAATTAGAAATTTTAAAAAGGCAATGTCACAACTGACCCTGAAGAAATTCAAAAGAGTATCAGAGATTCCATATGCAAATAAACTAGGAAATCTAAAGGAAATGAAGGAATTCCTGGTATCATACAACCTCCCAATGCTGAAGCAGGAAGAAACTGAAACCCCAAACAGACCAATAATAATTTTAAAAATCAACTCAGTTATAAGACATCTCCCCTGTACCTTTGGGAGGCTAAGGTGAGTGGATTGCCTGAGCCCACGGGTTCAAGACCCACCTGGGTAGCAAGACCTCATCTCTACAATAAATCAAAAAATCAGCCAGGCTGATGTGGTAGCGCATGCCTGTAATTCTGGCTACTTGGAAGGCTGAGGCAGAAGGATTGCCGGAGCCCAGCAGGTCGAGATTGTGCACTCCACTGCACTCCAGTCTGGGCGACAGAGTGAGACTCCAACTCAAAAAAAAAAAAAAAAATAAGACATCTCCTTGCAAAAAAAAAGAAAAAGAAAAGAAAAGCCCTAGACCGAATGATTTCTCAGCTGAATTCTACAAGACATACAAGGAGAGCTGGTATCAAGTCTACTGAAAGTATTCCATGCAATTAAGAAGGAAGAAATTTTCCCTGGCTCATTCAATGAAGGTAATATCATTTTGATTTCAAAAATTGTCAATAACTCAATAAGGAAAGAGAATCAGAAGTCAGTTTCTCTGCTGAACATAGATGCAAAAATCCTCAACAAGATTATAGAAAATTGTAGCCAATAGCACATTTCAAGGATCATTCATCATGACCAGGTGGGCTTCATTCCTGGGTTGCAAGGCTGATTCAACATTCATAAATCTATAAATGTAATTCATCATTTTAACAGGTGTAAAAACAAAAATCATATGATTATCTCATTGGACACAGAAAAAGCATTCAATAAAATCCAGCATCCTTTCTTGATAAAAACCTTCAAACACTTTGGCATCAAAGGAACAATCCTCAAAACAATAAAAGCTATCTACAACAAATTTGCAGCCTATATCATGCTTAATGGGCAGAAGTTGGAAGCATTACCCCTAAGAACTGAAATAAGGCAAGGGTGCCCACTCTAACCTCTCCTATTCAACATACTACAGGAAGTTCTAGCCAGAGCAATCAGACAGGAGAAAGAAATTAGGGGTATCCAAATAGGAAGACAGGAAGCTGTTATTCTTCTTTACAGATTATATTATTGTATACCTAGAAAACTCTAAAGATTCTGTCAAAAAAAAAACCTCGCAATGATAAACAACTTCAGTAAACTTTCAGGTTACAAAAAAAATGAGCAAAAGATAATTGCTTTCATACAAACCAACAATAAGCAGGCTAAGAATCAAATAAAAAACACAACTCCGTTTACAATAGACACACAAAAAATGAAATACCTTGATATCCACCCAACCAAAAAAGGGAAAGACTTTTATAATGAGAACTACAAAACACTGCCCAAAGAAATCAAGGATGATACAAACAAATGGAAAAAATCCTATGCTCATAGATTGGAGGAATCAATATCTTCAAGATGTCCATCCTGCCCAAGGCAACCTACAGATCCAATTCAATCCCTATCAAATTGCAAACATCATTGTTTCAAAGACCTAGAAAAGACTTTATGGGAATTCATATGAAAACAAAAATGAGCACGAATAGCCAAAGAAATTTTTAACTAAAGGTATAAAGCTGGCGGCATCAGACTTCCAAACTTTAAACTTTATTACAAGACTATAGTAACCAAAACAGCGTGGTGCTGGTACATAAATAGACATACAGACCAATGGAAGAATGCAGAGAATCCAGAAACAAAACCATCATCTTTCAACCAACTCATCTTTGAAAGTTATCAAAAACAAACATTGGGGGAGAGAAGCCATATTTACCTAATGGTGCTGGGAAAACTAGCTAGTCACATACAGAAGAATGAAACTGGATCCCTACCTATCACTATATATAAAACTTAACTCAAAATAGATTAAGGACTTAAATGTACATTCTCAAACTATAAGAATCTTAGAATAAAATGTAGGGAACATTCTCCTGGACATTGGAGTAGGCAATGGATTGATGGCCAAGTCCTCAAAGAAAATGCAATAATAGTTAAGATTAACAAGTGGAACTTTATAAAACTGAAAAGTTTTGCACAGTGAAAGAAATTATCAAGAGAGTAAAGAGAAAACCCATGGGATAGGAAAAAGTATTTGCAAGCTATGCATCTGACAAAGGCCTAACATTTAAGATCTACAAGAAACCCAAATGAATTGAAAGGAAAAAAAAAACATTAATAAGTGGGCAAAGGACATAAACAGACACTTCTCAAGGAAGACATACAAGCAGCCAATAAGTTCACAAAAAAATGCTCAGCCTCACTAATCATCAGAAAAAAATGCAAATCAAACCACTAAATACTGGTAAGGATGGCTGTCATTAATAAGGTACTGGTGTGCTGAATAGAAAAGGGAACACTTCTAAACTATTGGTGGGAATATAAGTTAGTTCAACTTTTGTGGAAAGCATTGTGGCAATTTCTCAAAGAACTGAAAATTGGGCTTCCATAAGATCCAGTAATTGCTCTTCTGGGAATATACTCAGAGGAATATAAATCACCCTACAAAAAAAGACACCTGTACATGCATATTTATTGCAGCACTTTTCACAATAGTAAAAACATGGAGCCAATCCAGATATCCACTGAAAGTGGACTGGATAAAGAAAATGTGATACATATACATGATGGAATATTATGCAGAAGAAAAAAGAAAGCAAGGACTTTCAGCCACATGGATGCAGCTGGAGACCATCACACTAAGCAAACTATCACAGAAACAAAAAAAAACTCTGAATACCAAATGTTCTTGTTCATAACTGGGCCGTGATCACTGGTCATACAAATACAAGGGTGGGACCAGCAGATGCTGGTCACTGCCAGGTCATAGATGGGGTCAAATAGCATCATACTGATATCTAGTCCACTATCGGGGGAGAGAGGGCCAGCTAGAAGAACAAGCTGCAACTGCATGCAACCTGTTTTTGCAGTAAATCCTCACTTGTACCCCACAACTCTAAAATTTAAAAAGCAAATAAAATTAAAATTAAAAAATTTGTCAGGCACAGTGGCTCATGCCTGTAATTCCTGTACTTTGGGAGGCAAAAGCAAGAGGATTGCCTGAGTCCAGGTGTTTGAGACCAGTCTGGGCAACTTGGCAAGATCTTATCTCTACAATAAATCAAAAAATTAGCTGGGCATGGTGGCATGTGCCTGTGTTTCCAGTTACTTGGAAGACTGAAGTGAAAGGATCACCAGAGCCCAGCAGGTCAAGGTTGTAGTGGCCATAAGCATGCCACTGCACTCCAGTCTGGATGACACAGTGAGACTCTGACTCAAAAAAAAAAAAAATGTAAAAATTAAAAGTATGGAAAATATATTTGAGGAAATTGTTCAAAAACTTTTTCTTGGTCTTGAGAGAGATCTAGACATCCAGATACAAGAAGCCCAAAGAACTCCTGCCAGATACCCCGCAGAAGAATCTCACCAAGGCATATCACTGTCAGATCCTCCAAACATAATAATGTCAATGAAAATATCCTAGCAGCATCAAGAGAGAAGTGCCAAGTAACTTATGAAAGAAAGGACATGAGCCTAACAGCAGACTTCACAGCAGAAACCCTACAAGCCAGAAGAGAATGGGGACCTATTTTCAACCACCTTAAAGAAAAACAATGATAGCCAAGAATCTTATAGCCAGCCTAACTAGGCATCATAAACAAAAGGGAAATAAACTCCTTCTCCAGCAAACAAACACTAAGGGACTTTGTCATCACTAAACTGGCTCTACAAGAGATGCTCAAATGAGTTCTAAACTTGGAAACAAAACAATGACTCTTGCTGTCACGGAAGACTACATAAATACAAACCTCACAGAGCCTATAAGGCAGGTACACATTCAAATCCCCAAGACAACTAGCTTACCACACTATAGCAGGAACAAAACCTCACTTATCAATATTAACCCTGAATGGGAATGCACTAAACACCCCCTTAAAAGAATCAGAATGGCAAACTAGATTTTTTTAATGGTTCAACCATATGCTGCCCTCAAGAGACCCACCTATTAGCCAAAGACAGTCACAGACTCAAATTAAATGGGTCAAAAAACATATATGAGATGAATGAAAAACAAAAACAAGTGGAGTAGCCACTGTCATATCAGATAGCTCAGCAAGAGAGACGCCAAAAACAGTAATAAAAAAAGACAAAGAAAGACATTGTGTCTTTATCATTATAAAGGGTGCAATTTAACTAGAAGAGTTAACTATCTTAAACATGTTGCACTAGACACCAGAGCACCCAAAACCATGAAGAAAACACTACTTGACTTTAGAAACATATTGATAGCAATCCCATAATAGTGGATGTCTTCAACACCACACTGACATCACTAAACAGATCGTGGAAGCAGAAGATTAATAAAGAAACACTGGATTTAAACTAGACAATAGACAAAATGGACCTAACAGACAGCTACAGAACTTTCCACTCAACAACCGCAGAATATACATTCTTCTCATCTCCGCACAGAACAATCTCCAAAATGGACTATATGCTTGGTCACAAAACAAATCTCAATAAATTTAGAAATATCAAAATAATACCAAGCATCTTGTTGGGCCACAGTAGAATAAAATTAGAAAACCGCACTAAAAGAAGATCCCAAAACTACACTACATGGAAACTGAACAACTCACTCTTGAATGACCCTTTTCTAAACAATGAAATTAAGGCAGAAACCAAAAGATCTGTTGAAACAAATTAAAATAGTCACACAGCATGTCAAAACATCTGGGACACATCAAAAGCAGTTCTGAGAGCAAAGTTTATAACATTAAAAGCCTACATCAAAAAGACAGAAATCAGAAGTTAGCAGCTTAAACTTGCACATCAAAGAACTAGAAAAGCAAGAACAATCTCAACCTAAGGCTAATAGAAGAAAAGAAATAACAGAGATAAGAGCAAAACTAAATGAGACTGAGGCCAAAAATAAAAAATAAAAAAAATAAAACCAAGAATCAAAAAGTTGGTTCTTTGAAAGGATAACGAAAATTGACAGACCACTAGCTAAACTAAACAAGAAGCAAAAAAGGAAGACTCAAATAAATTAAATCAGAAAGGATAAATGAGACATAACAACCAATACCACAGAAATAAAAAGATCATCAGAGACTACTATGAACAAACTGGAAAATCTAGAGGAAATGGATAAATTTCTAAAACCATACAACCTCTTAAGACTGAGCCAGGAAGAAACAGATACCCTATATAGACTGATCATGAACAATGAAATTGAATCAGTAATAATAAAAAAACTCCCAAAAACAACCAAAAAAAAAAAAAAAACCCAAGATTTAAAGTCAAATTTCATGAGATGTACAAAGAAGAACTGGTACCAATCCTACTGAAACTATTCCAGAAAATCAAGGAAGAGGGACACTTCCTTAAGTCATTCTATGCATCCACTATCACAACGATACCAAAATCAGGCAAGGACATTAAACATGATGATAATAAAACTACCGACCTATTTCCCTGATGAATATAAATGCAAACATTCTTGACAAAATATTGACAAATCAAATTCAACAACATATCAAAGAAATGATCCATCATGACCAAATGGGTTTTATTCCTGGGATGCAAGAATGGTTCAATATTTGCAAATCAATAAATGTAATCCACCACATAAACGGAAGCAAAAAAAAAGAAAACCTATATGATCATTTGAATAGATGCAAAAAAGACATTCAACAAAATCCAACATCCCTTTATGATTAAAAAAACTTAAAAGCTGGGCATTAAAGGAAAATATCTCAAAATAATAAGAGCCATATATGATGAACCCACAGCCATCATCATAATTAATTAGGAAAAGTTGAAAGCAGTCCCCCTCTTAACAGGAAAAACACAAGGATGTCCACTTACACCATTTTTATTTAACATCATACTGGAAGTCCTAGTAAGAGCAATTGGGCAAGAGAAAGAAATAAAGGCATCCAAATCAGCAAGGAGAAAGTCAAACTATCCCTGTTCATGGATGATATGATTATATACCTAGAAAACTCTAAAGATTCCTCCAAGAAGTTTCTAAACCAGATAAATTACTTAGTAAAATTTCAGAATACAAAATCAATGTATAAACATCTGTAGCATTCCTATACATGAACAATGCTCAAGCCAAGAACCAAACCAAGAGCTCAATCCCATTCACCCTTGCCACAAAAATAAAAAAAATTTTAAAAAAACAAAACCCTAGGAAGGTACCTAACTAAGGAGGTGAAAGATATCCACAAGATGAACTATGAAACACTGATGAAGATGCAAACATGCTGAAAGGAAAAATTAAAAAACTCCATTAAAAAGTAGGCAAAAGACGTAAATAGAAACTTCTCAAAAGAAGACAGCCAACGAACACATGAAAAAATGCTTAGCCTCACTAATCATCAGAGAAATGCAAATCAAAACCACATTGAGATACCACCTAACTCCAGTAAGAATGGTCATTAAAAAAACAAAAAGCAACAGATGCTGGCAAGGATGTGGAGTAAAGGGAATGCTTCTTTACTGTTGGTGGGAATGCAAACTAGTTTAACCTCTATGGAAAACAATGTGGTGATTCCTAAAAGATTTAGAAATTGACCTTCCATATGATCCAGTAATCCCCCTTCTAGGAATATACCCAGAGGAACTTAAATCACTCTACAAAAAAGATACTTGTATACAAATGTTTATTACAGCACTATTCACAATAGCAAAAACATGGAACCAACTGTGCTGCCCATCAAAACTGGACTGGATAAAAAAATGTGGTACTGCTGCAGGAAAACAAATCAGAGAGACCATGACACCAAGACTGGTAAGCAGGAAGTTGCAGCTATTTCTGGAATGCCGGCATTCAGCCCAGCAGACTCCAGTCACAAAGGCCAGGCTCCTATCTCAGTCAGGTCTCAGTTTTTATGTTTTGCATTGGCTTTGGGGAACGGACTTTCCACGTGGAAAGTTTTGCACCTTTTGTAATAACAACAAAAGCTTGCAGTTTCTGCTGTAGGTGCTGAGCACGCGTGGTGTGTTACACCAGGGGCAGTCACACAGGAAGGGGCTTGTGGTTTTAGCTGCAGGTACTGAGCACGGCGTTTTGCATTAACAAACTGGAACATTTCAACTGTGATATATGTTTTGAAGCGTTTTCTAAAAACCCCCTTCCACACTACATATACATAATGGGATATTATGCAGTCATAAAGAAGAACAAAATTATTGGCTTCACAGCAACTTGGATGTATTGAGAGTCTATAATACATAGTGATTTATCACAAAATCAAAGAACTGAGTACTATATGTTCTCACTCATAAGCAGACCCTGAACTTTTACTATAAGAAAGGGATTGGCAGTAGCTGGTAACAGCCAGGGAGGGAGAGAGTGGTCACATAACATTAATAAGGGTCCCTGATCGCAAACCAGGCAAAGTGGAGACCAAAGTGAGTCCCAAATTTTACCTCTACAATGACCATTTGTATACCTAGTCCTGAATTGCACCCTACATCTTTAAAATAAAATAAATTTTAAAAAGAAGGAAAAACACTGATGAGACAAATTGCAGATGACCCAAACAAATGGAAAAATCATCATATGCTCATGGATTGGAAAAATCAATGTTAAAATGACCACACTGCCCAAAGCAATTGATAGATTCAATACAATCTTAATCAAAATACCAACTTCATTCTTCACAGAACTAGAAAAAACTATCTTAAAGTCTATATGGAACCAAAGAAGAGCCTGAATAGCCAAAGCAATTCTTTTCTTTTTTTTCACTTACATACAGAATTTATGAAGTTTTTCACATGAATAGAGCATAGGTTTCATTGCATCCAAGGTGCTAACAGAAGTTCTAGCAATCGAGAATGACAGCATGTTATTTTATGACGATCATCACTTGTGGCTTTTCAAATTTGGTGTTTATAAGTTAACTTATCCTGAAGTAAATCTAGCCATGCTTTTAAAAAATGCTTTAGGTCACTCCAAGTTTGGCAATTAACATTTGGCATAAACAATAATAAAATAATCACAACTTGATACATAACAAATACAACACTGTAGGCCAGAGACATATACAGCATAAGAAAAAGTTGATGGTAAGGAGTAAGTAGTTACTAATAGAGTCTCTTGGCCTCCATGCAAATATGCCCAGAAGGTTAGATTCACCAGCCCCAACATTCAGTTTTCAAAGTAGGGGGCAGAGTCTACAGTATCATTTTACAATTTCTAACACACTGAAAACAAATAAGTAGAAAACAATGAGTTAATTTTTATTAATGCACGACAGCCTCAGGAGTTATCACCAACCCCTTAATATAAAAAATTTTCAAGTTATATTAGTCATATAATTTTGTGTGCTTATTTTAAATGGTGCTAAATGGATTAAATGAAGAAACGAAGACAATAATGTCTCCCTTAATGTAAATGATTTTGGCATTTTTTATACCCATCTAGATCTAAAAGACTTTCAGGCTTTGAACTGAATAGTGATGAGTGTGTTCACATTTCAACCTGTTAATAAAATATCCTTGATTCAGAATGTTACTTTGTCAATTGACTCTGAAATCAATATTTTAACCTAGTAAAAAATAAGTTCATACAAGTGGCATAATAACCAATACACTGGAATGATTACTGTCACTGCACATCTTGTCAACATTCATTGCCATGAATTTCTACCAGATGTGCTATTATTTAGCTTTACATATTCCTTTGACCAAATAGTTTGTGGGTTAAACAAAATGAAAGTATCTTCACCTCTATTCTTGGGAAACACCCTTTAATGTGCATTTAAGGTCCTTTATTTAGGAAACATTGTTAAAACACTTGCAGTACCTGAGAATACTCACTAGAATGATCTCAGAAGCTCTACAGGTTGTTAGTTGTTTTTCTGCTTTGCAAAATTGGTGTAGATCTGGGATGCCAGTTTGATCTTTGTCGTCTATAAGATTTCCTTTTATTCCTCTTTGACTTGCTGTATATTTGATTCCTAACTAAAACTGTACTTTAAAACTTTCTGAATCCTGATTATTAAAAGTTTTGGTATATTTTCTTTACCTTTAAGGAAAGAACTAGCCACTACAAAAAATATTTTGGAATAAATACTGTTTCAGGATAAGGTACATATCTTGGATGTCTGAAGACACAAGAGTAAACACCTCTCCATCCAATTTGTTAAAGTTTTGTAATTGGCAGACAGTATGTACAGTAATCAAACTTCTAGGTAACTTTAGAGTGAATCTTTGCTTAGCCAAAGCAATTCTAAGCAAAAAGAACAATTGTGGAGGCATCACATTGTCTGACTTCAAACTATATTCTAAGGCTATAGTACTAAAACACCATGATACTGGTACAAGAATAGACATATAGGTCAATGGAACAGACTAGAGAATCCAGAAACAAAACCAAATACCAACCACCAGCTGATCTTGGACAAAGGAAACAAAAATAAAAAACAGAGAAAAGACATTCTATTCAATAAATTACGCTGAAAAAATTGGTTAGCCATATGCAGAAGAATGAAACTGGACCCCTATCTCTCACCATGTATGAAAATTAATTCAAGATACATTAAACTTAAGTGTGAGACCTGAAACCATAAAAATCCTAGAGGAAAATCTAGAAAACACTCTTCTCGACATTGGCCTAGGCAAAGAATTTATGAATAAGATCCCAAAATGCAATTGCAACAAAAACAAAAATAGACAAATAGGACATAATTAAACTAAAAAGCTTCTGCACAGCAAAAGAAATAACAGAGTGAACAGAAAACCTACTGAAAAGGAGAAAATATTTTTAAAATAATCCTCAGACAAAGGGCTAAAATCCAGAATCTACAAGAAACTCAAACAACTCAACATGAAAAAAATCACATCAGCAAAAAGTGGACAAAGGACATGAATAGACACTCCTCAAAAGAAGACACACAAGTAGCTAACAAACATGAAAAAATGCTCAACATCACTAATCATCAGAGAAATGCAAATGAAAACCACAATGAGATATCACCTCACACCAGTCAGAATGACTATTATTAGAAAGGCATAGAACAACAGATATTGGCATGATTATGGAGAAAGGGAATGCTCATTCACCATTGGTGAGATTGTATACTAGTTCAACTTCCATGGAAAACAGTTTGGAGATTTCTCAAAGCACTAAAAATTGAATTATCATTTGATCCAGCAATCCCACTACTAGAAATCTACTCAAGGAAAATAAATTAATATATTAAAAAGATGGCTCTACTCATATGTCCATTGCAGCACTATTCACAATAGCAAAATAATGGAGCCAACCTAAGTGCCCACCAACAATTGACTGAATAAAGAAAATGGGGTATATATACACAATGGAATACTTCATGCCTTTAAAAAGAATGAAATCATGTCCTTTGTAGCAACATGGATGGAGCTGGAGATCATCCTAAGTGAACTGACTCAGAAATAGAAAACCAAACACCACACATTCACACTCATATGTGGGAGCTGAATGACCACAAAGATGGAATTAATAGACACTGGAGACACCTTTGAGTGGGGAGGTTTGGAAGGAAGTTAGGCGTTCAGAAATTGTCTATTGGGTACATTATCTTGGGAAAGAACTACCTGAGACTCAGTCCCCACCACTACACAATATGCCCATGTGACAAACATGCAAGTAGACTTCCTGAATCTAAAATAAAAATTGGGAAAAAATGGACAATGCGCATGAACAAACATTTCTCAAAAGACATACTAATGGCCAACAGGTATAAGACATCACTAATCATTAGGGAAATCCCAACCACAATTAGATATTGTCCTACCCCAGTTAAAATGACTTTCACTAAACAGGCAAATTTTTAAAAATATGCTGGTGAGTATATGGAGAAAAAGGAACTCCCATACACTGTTGGTGGGAATGCAAATTTGTACAATCACTATGAAAAACAGTATAGATATTTATGGAGATTCCTCAAAAACTAAAAATATAACTACTATATGATCCAGCAATTCCACTACTGGGTATTCTATACAAAGGAAAAAAATAGTATATTAAAGGGATATCTGCCCTCACATATTTATTGCATCACTATTCACAACAGAAAAGATCTAGAATCAATCAAAGTATACATCAATGAACAAATGAATAAATAAAATGTGGCACATATACACGTGGAACAGAATTAGGCCATAAAAAGTAAGAAATTATGTCATCTGCAGCAACATGGATGGAACTGCAGTTCATTAGGTTAAGTGAAATAACCCAGGCCCAGAAAGCCAAATGCAACTCATTCTCATAAAAAGTAGCGCATGCCTGTAATTCCGGCTACTTGGAAGCCTGAGGCGGAAGGATCGCCAGAGTCCAGCAGGTCAAGGCTGCGTGGCCGGGAGCGGCCACTGCACTCTAGTCTGGGTGACAGAGTGAGACTCCAACTTGTTGGGAGCCAACATCTATAGCTATATGGCTGAGGCCTGTAAAGGCCCATCTGGAAGATCGCCTCTGACATAGGATATCAGT